>NC_092198.1:20895042-21195042 GCF_043641665.1 Enoplosus armatus | reverse complement strand
AAACATGGATCCTCATTTGACCAGCGCTGTGAATCCTGCAAGAGCTGTGAGTGCGCTGTTCCCACCACCTGTGAAACTCCTGCTATTACATCCAAATCGCATAATTTGTGGCATTAATTCTGAAATGGTGCAACAGCCCAGTGTGACAGCTTGTTGTTCTAAGCCGTGGCCAAGTCCACCAGAACTGAGTCTACCCACAAGACTTCCACCTCTACAAACATGGCTGTACTTAACCTGGTTTGTACAAGACAACACACGAGAGGGAGAACTAAATGTCAACTGTGTAATTACAACCATAGAGAAGTGTGTGTGTATGCGTAGTGGGTATGATATAAAAAACGCATTAACAGTGTCTTATCCTACCATGAGAAGTTTCAAGCAAAGAGTAGTGCTAACTCTAAGCTAAGAGAAGGTGTTGACCCAGCTGCTGTGGATAATCACTATGTCTACAGTTAATGAAATGAAATTAAACATTATATTTTAAAAATGACGCAAAAATGGATTAAAATTAAAATCAAGTTAAATTAAAACAAATGTTTTAGATCATTTATAAATCATTTTTTAAAAAACAGTAAAATATTGACGTGGTTTGACTGAACTAATCTTCATCCTTTGGTGGGGTAATTCTACATTTAGCACATGTTCTACGAATCCATCCATCAACTTTATCAACTTTAACGGAGGCAAAATGCAGAGGAGACTCAGACTTGGTGACCCACAAACACTGAAAAATACCGTATTGTGCGTAGTTTTTATGTTTTGTCTAGTGGAGTTCTGCCAAACTGTCATGAATATTTCATAACACAACCAGGATTGTTATGTTGTTTTTTTTATTTGGATTCCCATTAGCCACTACCAAGGTAGCAACTACTCTCCCTGGGGTCCACACAACTTGCAGTCTCCATTCTGATTCTCCATTCTAAATTCTGATTAAAGTTATTAAAGAATTAGCCTGTTATTCTAGATCATTAGTCTATATACATACATGAGTAGCTCAATAGTTGTCCCTCTTCGTCCAGCATGTCACTTATTGTCCTCCCTGCAGCCCTGAAATCTCTCATCTGTCCGTCTGTAATTTTAGCCCTCAGATGAATGTTTGATTTGATGTAGTGTGATTTGATTTATCACGATATATGCATGTGCTGATGAGAACCTCACACAAATGAGTGGCACAACAAAATGCATAGTTGTGACTGCCCCTCGGCACGAAACATAGAAGCTTTTTCTGATGTGATGGCATGTAAGTATGGCCAGATGTTTGCTAACTTGTCAGTCATATCAACTTTATAAGGTGATAATATGCTGGGGCTGTCAGTCTGTCAGCTTGTTCTGCTCTCTTGGGACCTTAAACTGATGGATCCATCTGTTCTCATCATGCCCAGCTAAGCAGTCAGGTGAATGGGGATCTTATCTAGCCCCCCTTAGTAGCCTAAAATAAATAAACTTTCCAATTCAGCAAGTACAGTCCCAAATTCTGATTCATTTGGAAGCCATTCCCTGTACTCAGCGACGTTGTTAGGCCTGAGGCTACAGCCCTGAATGTTTCGTGAATTGCCCCGGAACGAAAATATTTTTGACATTTTTTTCCCCAGAGAACGTGGCTAAGCGAGATGGTCAGGTCACTTGATATTCCCTAAATGGTTGCATGAAGTGTTTCAAGTGTTTCAATTCAATCTACGGTCATCAGGCCGCTGCTTTACTTCATGTTTACAACACAAAGTGCCAAACGTTACAGCAGTCAAATAAAAATGTAAAAACAGAATAAAAAGTAAAGCAGCACTGGTGCCACAGGTTCTCAGCTGCTCTGCAGATGTTTATTTTGTCCAGAGCGGTTGTCCTAGCATTACTATTAAAACGTTGAATTTCAAATGAAATGTAATGTTTGCAGTAGTCGTACAATGCAATAAAATTAAATGAAATTTAGACAGAAAATCAGGGGCCCAAAAGAAATTATGGGTTTGGGCTTAGGTCAACTCCTCAGGAAAGCCTCTGATTGTAACCCAGAAGAGTTTGCTGATAAATGACCAAATGCGCCTTTAATCGGGTTCATGTGGAAACCACAACAACCACACGTTGTTTTTATTTAAACAAAAAACAACAACACTTGATGATTGAATCAAAATAGGCAGGTGCGTGTTCGCCCTGCAGAGGCGCTGTTAGCTCTCAGGCAATGGCTGCAAATCTGTCTCCAGTCTGCGGGGTGTCAGCCGTCAGCAGCCCGCCCACCGCGCAGCGATGGCCGCTGCCTGCTGAAAAGGAACTGCGCAGCACCGCGGCGCGGCAGAGGGGGCTCTCCACGGGGAAGAAAACACCGAGTCCTGGACTACCACACACGACCACCAGCTCTCATTCCCATCCCTCTGCAATAAACATGACAGCGACTATCATCTCTCCTTTGTTCGAATACAGAGACGTCTGTAGCGAGGTAAAACGCCCTCTTCTACTCTGGAGAAAGCCTGCTAACGTTAGCCTAGCCACTGTTGAAGTTTGATGGTGAAGTTAGTGTCGGCTGTAACATGCTTGTTGGCTAGCTACAGTGTGTTGTCTGTTGGACCCGTCGACATTGAACCAGCTAACAGTCCTGTAGAGTAGCAGAGTTAAGTTAACTTGTTAATGTTGGCGCAAAGTGGCGCAACGTAATGTGAAGTTAACGTGAACTTCGCGTTAGTTGATAGGGAGTTTGCGTGTGACGCTCACAGGCTGTTATCGGTGTGTAATGTTAACCTTTCCACTGTAATAAGGTTACTAAATGTACACGTGGAAGCCCAGTAACCGGCACTGTCCTGGTCAGCGTTAAACGGTGTAAAGTCTGCTGTTTATGACTGCTCGTAACGTACTTTCTTTGCATCCGCCGTCTGCGGTGAACTTTGTATCAAGGTAACTAGTTCAGGTCACTGTGTTATCTAGTCACGCAGTCATCTTACGTCATTAGGTACCTCGTCAATTAGCCGCATGTCTCAGCTGTCATGTTGCCTGCTCAGTCACTACGTTGACACCCACATGCATTTACTGAGCTGCTTATTTTCTGCTGGGGCCATGAGATCGACAGTCCTACCCTCATCAGTCTGCGTGGATGTCAATATAAATAAATGTTTGTCTGTCTGATCCCGTCTGTGCCCGTTGACCTGCTGTGCTGATTCCTGCATGTCCGGATTGCCCAGTTATTTACCAGTGTACTGTTTAAAGTAACGGTCAATCGATCTGTTTTACAGCGAAACACATGAAGATAGCTACAGATGCTTGTATGTTACATTTTAATATACAAGGTGATTTATTTTCTTAACAGCAGAATAGTAAAGATTCTTCTGAATTTAAGTCATTTAGACTTAATATTTCAGATTCTGCTGAAAATAATATATATTCTCTGTCTCGTCCTGTTGACCTTTTTTAACGTTAGTTTTAATTTGTTTTGGCCGCCATGTTGATTCTGGAGCATTATGATTCAGTGTGGATGTTAAATCCATTCCTGTACCATGCTGCAGGACGTGCTCTGTCATGTTAGACGCTACACATGTGATTGGTGTGTAACTGCTGTTCCTTTTTTATTTAATCTGGAACCAATTGCAGTCCAAAACCGGGTTTCAGTTCCCAACCCTGCTTGTGACGACTTTGACCCCTTGCTAATTGCTATGCTCATGAGTGCTTTGGTGAAATGTGGTGTTAAACGAAACAAAGCTAAATGACATGGGGGGGGTTTTCTGATTACAGAACAGTACAGTGTTGAACTGCAACAGTCTCAGTGGACCCCGGCTGACGTCATTCCCATGCTCCCGTGCCAACCTCTCCCCCTGCACCCCCACTGGGTCCCTGCTGGACAGGAAGGAGGTGGGGGCCCCCTCTGCAGGAGACCTGTTCCAGCGCCGTCACTCAGTCAGCCTCCCCGGTGCAAAGTTCAGCCAGAACGAGTTTGTCAACAGCCTTAATACGGATCCCTTGATGTTGTTAGGCAGCAGCTGCAGTGACGGCAACAACAGCCGTTTCCGTGAGCGCTCGTACTCGGAGCTGGGGGACAGGCTGCGGCCCGGCAGTCGGGCATGTGTGGGTGGAAGCGGCCAAGTCAACTCGAACCGCTATAAGACGGAGTTGTGTCGGCCTTTTGAGGAGAACGGCGCCTGCAAGTATGGCGACAAGTGCCAGTTTGCCCACGGCATGCATGAACTGCGCAGCCCGAGCCGTCACCCAAAGTACAAGACTGAGCTGTGCCGCACCTTCCACACCATCGGTTTCTGCCCGTATGGTCCCCGCTGCCATTTCATCCACAACGCAGAGGAGCGCTGCGGGCCCCCTCCCTTCTCTGCCTTCAACAAGATGGAGCGCCCTCGGCTGCAGCACAGCTTCAGCTTCGCCGGCTTCCCCAGCTCCGGTGGCCTGCAGGACAGCCCCACCTCCGTCACACCTCCACCCATGTTCTCTACTGAGGGCCTGGCTGAGTGGCAGAGCAACCCCTTCACCTACTCCAGCCAGGAGCTTGCCAGCCTGTTCAGCGCCAGCTTGGGGCCCCCACCTGTGTGTGAGCCTCAGGGTCCGGCCCCACCTTCCCCAACCTCCCCCTGCTTTTTCCAACCCACATCAAAGAGCCCCCCCAGCCTCCCTGACTCTCTGTCTGATCAGGAAGGCTACCAGAGCAGCCTGGGCAGTCAGAGCGGCTCTGAGTCCCCCCTCCTAGATGCCTCCCGCCGCCTCCCCATCTTCAGCAGGCTCTCAATCTCTGATGAGTAACGTGTCTGCATCCCTGGGCCTGAGAGGGGAGTGATGGAAAGAGAGAGATGAAGATGGAGACCCTTCACCTCCCTAACCCCCCCCCCCTCCTCTCAGCCCTGAAGTAGAGAAGTAGACCGCTCTGTGCATTGTTGTAGCCAGTGAGTCACCTCAGAACACTGGATGCCTTCTCCCTTTTGAGGATTGTCTTTCAACCCCCCCCCCCCCCCCAAAAAGAAAATTAAAAAATCCAGATCAAGTGTCTTCACTATGAACAGTTAATGAACCAGAATCATACTCCCATACAGGCCCTGCACTGGTGCCATGGCAGAATGGATGTTAGTGAATGTGAAAAGTAGCTCAGAGATCAGTGTTAAGTAGTTTAATGACTTGTGATGGGCAGTGTGCTCAGTGTGTGTTCAGTACTGGGGGGGGTCTCTGGGCTTCAGACTGCCTGTGCCACAACCTGTACACCTCCTACAGGCCTGTGACAAATTGGGGTTCCTTTTTTTTTTCTTTTTTTTTTTTTTTATAAAGGATCATCACCATAAAATGAACGAGACATTCGGACAGTAAGATTATAAAGTGCCTTGGAGATTCCTTATGTGAAGCCAACAGTAAGCCTAGACTTCCCTAGTCCTGCCCAGGTTCCTGTTCCTCTCGCCGGTCATGGTGACTGTTTTCTAAGAGGCCCGCTTACAGATTGCTTTCGTAAAGTCGGGCTGGAGCGCTGGTGCTATGTGCCTTGTTTCGCGGAGCTCAGTTATCATTCTGTTTGCAGAGTGAAGAGAACCGCCTCCACCAGAGATGGCCAACATTGGGGGTTTCAATGCACACAGTCATTGAATAGGAATCAAAATGATCTCTGAAGTTAAGAGGCTGAGTTAAAAGGTCACTTCACCCCCGATTTTACAAGAAAACACATTCTCCCACTTACCTCTCGTGGCAGAAATGTGCAGTCATGCAGGAGTTTTAGTTTGTCCCGCGCACAGCATTACAGAATTACATTAAGATCAATTCAACAGCAACATCTCTTCCAGGGGCAGTGTCCGTGTCCGTGTCTGGATTGTCCGCAGAACACCTGAAGACAGTTTCTTTGGTCCAGAGTAGCTGTTCACTCTGAGCTCTGTGGAGGGGCACAGGAGCCGGACACTGGTTGTTCAACTGTCTCTCTAAACACACTGCAAGTCCCATCACACCTTCTAACATGAGTCTGCTGTCAGAGATCAGGCGAGCGCGAATGCTCCTGTGGATTCCACCGTGTTTAATATTCTTCTTCTTATTGTCTTGTTTATTTCCCAAAGCCCTCAGAGAAAGGGCTTTGGCCGTCACTGCTTATTTATCAAAATGTATTTATTGCTGATCTTAAGCATTTTTATTTTGTATTTATCTGGTTAATTAAACAATAGAATATATATTTTTTCTTTTATGTTAAATTATGATCCACCGTATTAATCGCGAGATTGTGGAGAGCTGTTTTTGTTGTTGTTGGTTTTTTTCACAGTTAACATATTACACTGCAATGACATTTTTGTAACATTTGATTTCTTTTGCAAGTGAATCTTAATTTAAAACACCTTTTTTTCCTTTTTCTTAATTTATTGTTTGCTCCTCCACATGTTGGACTGCAGGTCGAGGTTCTCTGTTGCAGTTTGAAGGCGCAAACGCACTGCAGGTGTCAAAGTCACCGCCCCAGTGCATGCTGGGACCATCTCTACAAACTCTGCTCAGTGAAGGGGTGAGGCTAGAGGCATACAGTTGTTTGTGAACAAAGTGAAATGCACTCTGGGTGCAGGTGGTTCTGGTTTAACAGGGTCCTCCTCTGTATTTGTCAGAGCAGCCCGCGTCTCTGAAGCGTGAAATCTAATGCCTTTTATTTATTGGTACTTAAATGAATTTAAGGCCTTTCAACCGTGTTTGGAAATTGCACTAAAATGTTTTGTAATGTGTTCTTCAGATACATGAACTGTACATGCGGTGCTTTTAGACCTCCATTCTCAACTATGCCAATGTCACTGGAGCACAATCCTCTGCTGGAGCATCTGCATAAATAATATTGAACAGCATGTCATTCTGAAGTGGCAATATTAATATTGATCTACTGAATTTGATTGAATTAAGTGTGTTGGAACCTCCAAAACGTTTGGAACCCTGTGTACAGCTCCACCTGCACCTCACAAAATGTCCGATGTCCACATCTTTTATCCCGCACATTAACATAGCATCCGTTGTGTTCAGGCCTCTCATCCCCGCTGCAGCACCTTCGTTCAGTCTCTAGAAAAGCTGGCTCTGGAGCAGTCTTTCCTCATCAGTGTCTTTTTTTTTGTTTGTTTGATTATCCGAGTCACCAAATCAGTTTTACTCCATGACAGAAGCATTTTGAGCTCTTAAATGATTGAAGCATGTTTGTTCCACAGTATCTTACACACACTTACTAGCACTTTGAGTTATCGGGATGATGATGATGATGTTGTAAAGGTTATTTCCACCCCCCCCACCCCCCATGAAGTGCCTATAAATACATTCCATGTTTCCCAAATGTTGTGCCTTCATATTTTCTATAACGGATGAAAGCCTGCGATGCGACACGTTGACACGTGAAAAGTAACTGTTGAATGTATTCTGTTACTACATTAATGACTTTGTTCATGGTTTATTTTGTAATGACAGATTGCAGTTAAAACCAATAAAACGTATTTATATTGAGCGTGCGAGTTCCATTCAGTTGTCCACCGAGCAGGATGTGACGACACCGCTGAGGTGAGAGGTGAGTGCCATACCTACATATTACTACTATCCGTCTTTCCAACGCTTCGACTGCTGTGCTATCTACAAGCCTTAATCCTTCATATCTTTTAATCATTTGGGAACTACTTATTAAGATGTTTTAAAGAATCTCTTCTCCTTCCGCCCAGCAGTGTTGCTTTAAGTTAACACTACTTGTATGACGGCACTCCCATGCACAGTCAGGAGGTGATCCAACAACATCCTGTTGGCTTTTGTTTCCATAATTCTGTTGAGTGAAGGCTGGTCTGAACAGTTGGCTCTGCACCAGTCAGTGGCCATCAGAGGCTGACAGGAGGACAGTGAAAAGATCTGAGGGTGGAGGTGGGCCAGAACACTGCAATGGTCCTTTTAAAGTGTAGTAGTCTACTGGATTTCCCATTAAACCCACCTACAGTTTGTTTAATGCGGTCTGGTTAAGGAGGTTTGCATTGTTGATTACAAAGTGAAGCTGGCCAGCAATTTCAGAAATTGGGGGGGGGCCTGTTGTGATTTCCTGCGGTTGGTGCGATTACCTTCTCGTTTCCAAGGAAGCTGACCAAGTCCCAACGTCTTATGGTGATGTACCTGCTGCTTTAAGCCACTGAGCAATTAGAGGCACTGTGTGTGTGTCCATCCAGCAGCAGCAGGGCTTGCGCACGATTTGTGTGTGATGTGATGATTGAGAAAATGGCAATCTTACAGAATGCCTGAGCAAGTAATTATTTTAGAACGTCCCGGTGTTTCACTGCTGCTTCCTACATAAGGATTCAGTTATATATATGTTATATGTTATTATCAAGACTTCCTTTGTTTCCTCTGTGCACATGCTGTGTGGTATATTATCTGGTGGAGTGGCCTGTTTATCTTGAAGCATCATAACGAGTAATTTCATGATAAGACTTTATTTAGGACCGGTCCATCTCTTCAGAGGAATGTCTTTCATAAAGTCAATAAAAGGTTGTGAAATGATTTCCCTTTTAGTGTTAAACTGTTTTTTTTGTTTGTTTTTTCTCAGTTTCTGTAAACACGTGATGCATTTGGGGAAATTACCCAGAGGGTAAATTCAAGGGGTGGCGCTGGGAAATGAATCCCAGAGATTTCCGATACATTTCATACATTTTGCCAAAAGCTATGTAGCGATGTGCCACATGTGAAGCAGGGGGCTAAGAGAGATGAGTTATATTTGTCCAATCCAGACAGTTATGTAGAAACAATCTCTTCTCTTTATCGATACAGACTAGTTAAAAAAAAAAAGGGGAGGTTTCCAAAGAAATGAAAAAATGTAAATAAACATGGTAGAGGGAAACACTGGGGGTCCCACCATCAATTTAATGAACCAAGCCTCCTCCACTAACCCCAGCCTCGTTTCCTCAGAGAACAGTAGCTGATTGGAGTCAACACGAGCTCCCAGCGAGTTTCTGCTTCCCTTGTAGTTATCCGACCCCTGAACCAAACAACATCTCATGTGTTGCTTGCCTCCAGCCCGTAATCCAGCTCAGAGGCCCCCCCCCCCCCCCCCCCCGCTGTGTCTTTAACCCTGTGAGCTGCTGGTCGAGAGAAAACAAACGTTTGCGGCAGTGTTTGCATAGACAAATCCAACTGGGGAGGGGGTATTTATCAAAAGTTGTATAACCTTACATATGAACATCCGTTTACTAGTCAGCCTGTGACAGCAGGTGCATAATGTGCACACTGACGAAAGCACTTGAGGATATTTTAGTTATTGCAGAGTGTATACTGTATATATAAGTTAAAATATGAACATAAGTTTGTATATGTAGTATATCTAAACATCATAGTCAGTCTATGGCTTATGGGGACCCATTACTGTGAGGTAAATATTAACAATCCACTTGTGGTTTTAAAATAAATGTATAGATTATTCCATTCAACATTGATTGAACCTGTGCATTATCTGAGGACAGATCACAGAGCTGAAGAGCTGCATTTTTCCCCTGATGGAGCAACAGCATACAGCACAAGGTCAGCTGCGACATTATCCTCTGGTGACTCTCTAACATGGCTCGTTGTTATGGAGCGTTCCCATAACTGCTCTCCTCCCACAGTCACACAGGGCACCCCTGGTATACATCACTGTGAGGATCTCTGTCAGTTAGGACTGAGTTCTAATGAGAAGAAGGCAGCATGTGGTTGAAGCAGCCAGCAGAACAACGCCTGTCTCAACAGGTGGGTCCAGGTGATTAGGAGCATACATGCGCGAGTTTAGACACGAGTCGCCGCGTCTTCAAACACCGCACAAGGACCGCAGTTGAGTCACTGCATTACAGACATTATTACAGTTTGTTTTGTCTTTTTTCCCTCCCAGCTTGGAGCCTGGAGGGATGAGCTCAGAGGACAACGTTTGAAGGACGGGATGATGAGCGATTCTACAGCACGTCTCCTGGTAACACCACACTTCAGATTACAGCTGATAATAACACAATGACATGTATGCTGTCTATCCAAGATTGTCTGGGAGGAAAAGAAAAAAAAACAGACCCCAGAGTTCAGTCTGCCATAAGGTTCCAAACCATGTTGTGCAGCTAGCTATGTAGACTGGATTGCAGGATTTTGATATATACAGACAAATGGGGGGACACTCTATTTGGTACACCTGTAAAATCTAATGCAATCCAATTCAACAGCTCCGCCATAGATCCTACCTTCACAAAGATAATAATGTGTAACCCTAACCCTAACCCACCTCTCAATATAATGCAGTCTGGTTCAAAACCACTGCAAGGTAGAAATGGCTGGAGGTGTTTTATTGGATCGCATTAGATTAGATTGTACAGGTATACCTAATAAAGTGGCTGCTGAGTATAAATATAAAAGCTGAATAAATCAGTGGAGAAACATGATGAATACAGTTGGTTCCACACAGGTTTCAGCACTCGCTGAATGCTCTGATGAGGATGAAAATGATGTGAAAATTATATGGATAATTTCTTGCGCTTCAGACATGATGCCAAATGGAAGGTCTGCTGCCTCTAAAAGCCTCTCTGTTTGCCCAGCAGGACAGTCAGCTGCTGCAGTGGCCAGCCTGACGCTGACAGAGCATTCTTGTGTGTGTGTATATGTGTGTGTGTGTGTGTGTTTTGTGTATTCTCTGAGGAGGACTTTGCTCTCTGCAGAACAGGCCTCGTGACTCTGCTCCAGTTCCTTGCTCATTATTATGACACAGAGTTTCCAGACGGGGCTGCTCCAGCTTTCACGGCAGATCTAACCTCCGGGAGCCTCGCTGCTCTGTGGGGCCACTGCTCAGTATAATCAGACATCCACCAATATACAGTTTACAAGGTGACAGTAGGATAAACAGTTTCCCTTTAGTTTAGGTGGGCTTACACCTCTAATACCCTATGCCAACACAGTACCATGAGTGCATTTATATTTATCATGACCCCTGTAAAAGAAAAAAACTCCTACGTTGTTTTTATTTATTTTTTGTCAAAAAAACCACATGCTTGACTTCGGTGTGAAACTACAGCTCGCAACAGCAAGTTTTGACAAAGATTTGGATGTTCGGCGGTTTTAATGGGTCCAGCGAGCTCCTCCAGAGCTAAAGTATAGGTCAGCTTCACCTCTAGGACACCGATGATCCAGTTATGTTTGCCCCCCCCCACCCGACACTATTTTGCAAAGGCTGCATCCCCAGCTCAACACCGCCCAAGACGACTGTGATTGGGTTAAGGAAAAACAAATCAAGCCAGAGCTTCTTCTTTTTTTTTTCCCCCTATCCCAGAACAACAATGGGTTGAGCCAGACCTTCCTCCAAAGTGAGGAGAGGAGGTCTGGCTATGGGAGACTAGGCTACACCAAACTGGAGCTCTCTCTGTGTGGCTGCACTACCACCACCAGCAAATCCACCGACTGTGATGATCCCATTGAAATAAACTGATCTGGCTCCAAACTTCTGCCGTCTCTGGAGTGAACGACATAAGAACAGGAATTAACACCTCATCGCTTTTTAGCACCAAGCCATCTACACATGCACACACACACACACACACACACACACACACACACACCACAAGCTGTATATAAGCGGCGCACAGTGACTTCATGCGCCTACTGCTGATAGACAGACAGACAGACAGACAGACAGACAGACTGTGCATGTCCTTTGGCCAGAGAAACCAGGAGGAACCAGAAATAACACCATTGTTCAGCTTATTGGCCAAACTTCCCTGAAGCCCCTTGGCCATGGGAAGTAATGGGAACAGCCTGTTGAAGCCCGGTAATGACCTGCAGGACTGATGGGTCACGTTCAGTCCTGAGCATTACGGTGGCAGCTGATCTGTTGATCAGGCCTGGAGCCCACCTCCACTCTCCCACTGCAGTGTATAGACTGAGGCAGCACTGACGCCTCTGAGGGGGGCCATCTGTACAACACAAGCCCAATGAAGGAGCTCTAACCGACAATCAATCAGTCAATTTATTTGTCACATGAAATCAAAAACAAATTACAATCACAGCAAAATGCAAGCTCTTTCAAAATGTCTCCACAACTTAAAATGATGTTCCAGTGCGATGAGGAACAATCTTTTTGTATGTATGGGAAACATACAACACAGACAGCAAGGCAGGAGGATCTTACCTAACCATAAAAAGAAACCTGACTCTAAGGGCTGGATATGGAACCTCATTTTATGGAGCAGCCACTGAACTGTGTGTGTAGCAGT
This sequence comes from Enoplosus armatus, assembly GCF_043641665.1. Lineage (NCBI taxonomy): Eukaryota > Metazoa > Chordata > Actinopteri > Centrarchiformes > Enoplosidae > Enoplosus > Enoplosus armatus. Next base: position 21,182,896 of record NC_092198.1, on the reverse strand, counting down.
TGTCTAAAATGTCTAAATCCCAAAGTTTGCACCAAGGGCTTGGTCCAGTTCTTACCTTAGAAAATAATATAAATTTATTTATTTATTTATTTATTTATTTTAAACTTATTCAGCTAATAGTCACATAAAACATTACAAAACCAAACTGACCTCTCAGCTAGTTTGCACCAGTCAAATAAGGGCGATACTGATGGATTTATCTTTTTGGGAGCAGTACTGAAAATCAGGTATCATCTGGCAGTCTGACACTGCCAGCTCTTTGAACACGCAAAGGTTGATGGATTTTCAGATGGTAAAAACTGTGACTGAAGTCCTGGAGGACATTTCAGGTGTAAAACTCACGCATGGGCTGACAAGGCGTTAACAGAAAACTAACCTGTCTGCAAGCCTGAGCTCAGCCTGAGGTTTATTGCCGCTCTGATTCATGGACCTGTCCAGAGCACACAACAGACCGTCAGCAGAGACTTGCCTGAAGCATTTATTGTCAAAGAAGATGATGGTGGTGGTTGGTGGTCAATAAACCATCGCAAAAGAAGAGGACACAACGAGATGGGCGCCATTAAAAGAGCCCCAGTCAAAGCGGTGTTTGGTCGGTCCAGTCCATATATCTGGTCAGGTTGTAGTTGAATCCAGTCCGCACCCTGATTGGCTGGAGACCTGGATTTGTGCCCTCATACAAGGTCTCTTGGCTGTCGTTTCCTAGAAAGCACACAGAACACAAACAGAGACACGCCGTCAAACATACAGTCACCTATCTGGGCTCCCTCAGGTCAAACGAGACATGGTCTGTGTATCACTTCACTCCCAGTACATTCAGCTATTGTTTTCCTTTTTGGCAGCTGACTGTCTCAGGTATGAGACCCACAGTCAGGATTTCTCTTGGCAACTCAGTGCCCCTGTCACACCGCCTTTGAGCATGACTGAACTCCCTCCTCCCTCCTCCTGAACACCTGCTCACTTTGAGGAACAGTCCAGAATTCTAGGAAATAGTGTTTGCCATTTTTCTCCAATTCAGATGAGAACATCCATTTAATCTCCTCAGCGCAGTTCAGAGACTGATCTTTGATATGTTTAGTTGACCTTAGCCCAAAGACTGTAGACAGTGAAAAATCTGCCTGCTTCGGCAGACAAGCTATGTCGTTCACCCCACTGTTGTACCCCACTAGAGCACTGCGCTCCCAGAATGCAGGCTTACTTGTGGTTCCTAGAGTCTCCAAAAGTAGAATGGGAGCCAGGGCCTTCAGCTATCAAGCTCCTCTCCTGTGGAACCAGCTCCCAGTTTGGGTCCGGGAGGCAGACACACTCTCCACAAATCTCAAGATTTTAAACTTAGGACTGGCTCAGGTGAGCCCTGAACCATCCCTTAGTTATGCTGCTATAGGCCTAGACTGCTGGGAGGCCTCCCATGATGCAATGAGCTCCTCTCTCCTCCTCTCCCTCTGGACGCATTCTCATCCAATTAATGCATGTTACTAACTGGACATCTTCTCTCTCCCTCTGTTGCTTTCTGCAGGTATTCCTGCCTCCAGAGCTGTAGAGTCTGGATCTGTGACTACAAGCCACCTACTGCCGCCATATTCCTGCCCAACACCCACTGCTACAAATATTATGTCTTTTATTATTATTACTAATAATAAAAATATTATTACCACTACCATTACTTTACATCTCAATCTGGAACTTGCATTGTGCTGCTGTAAGTTATATTTCCAGAGCTGCCAGTCTTAGTGGTAACCAATGTGACCTCTAGCCCTTTTCCACTGCAGGAACTTATTGGTCCATGTATCATCATGTATTCATTGCTTTTGTTTCCACTGTTCTCTGCCAGCAGACGTAGTTGGTACCCCTGTTGCTTTTTTAATGTGGTATATCTGAAACATTCCTGTTTATAAAATACAACTGAAACACGTACTAAAACATAACCTGTTCTTGAAAGAACAGGTTATGTCAAGCTTTGGGTTGCAGGTCTTTAAGTTCCTGCTATGGAAACAGGACTTAGGTCTGTCCTGACTAAACCAGACAATATCAATTTTCTTAGTTTAGTGAGGGTTTAAAAGGTCAGTTTAAGATATAAACATCAAGTAAAGGACAACAGAGGCCAGTGCTACGAAGCAGGTTGAACATATCCAGGATATCTTGTGCTTACCTGTCTTCACTAACAACCGCGATCCCTCTAAGAGGTCACGGTGGTTGGTGGTGGCTGTCTGTGGTTATCAACTCAGTCAGTCAACCCAGGTGTTTCCAAATCCAGCCATGAGTGCGCTCAAAGGGGCGGTGTTTGCGGCATCTGAGGCATCTGACCAGTCGCAAACATGGACACGCCTACTGCCAGCAGGGCGGCACATTTTACATACGAATTGCATATAAAAGCCAAAGGGGCTATGTACACTTGCCTCCCTAAGAGACCCCCTCATGATCCACACCGAGCTCCACGAGATCATCCATGATTGGTGATGCCATTTTTCAAGTGAATTGATTGGTCAGTAGGCGGATGCTTTTATACGAGTTGATCTGTGACCTCGAACATAACCTGCTCCGAAGCAGGTTAGGTGTGCAGCATAAGTTACCATGGCGAAGTGAACCACCATCGTAACCCGGAAGACCCAGGTTTAAACCTGAAGTTACCTTGCTAACCTCAAATCCTGCTTCGTAGTACAGGCCTCTGCTGTGTGTCCTTGTGAAGTGTTCTTGAGCAGCAATGTCCTAGCTCACCACCCAACACAAGCCGCTCGACACAACCCATCAGCTGTAAACCTAACCTGTTACTGTAACTTCCATCCCCTACTTCTGCATCAGTCACAGAGAGCTGTGGAAGTGGTCCGCTGCTGCTTTGTTTCCACCAGTCGCCATATGGGTAGGGACCAATGTGGGCTCTTGTATGAAGTAAACATTTACAAAAATGTTGGTCCAAGACAGACAAAACCAGCTGAGGGAAAATAGGGGATGGATTACTTCCATACCTTCTGACGTCAGCTGAGGTATTTCTATAACATTTGTTTGTTTTGACATAATCCATACCCATTCTTCAAAGTTAAGAGAGGGCAGAGAGGACGGGCATAAAAAAAACAAAAACAAATGGCAGCCTCAGTCTGAATTATTGATCAGCTCTTTTAGGAACCACTAAAAGAGTACCCCAAAGACTTGGCATTGCACTCCTATAAAGTTGGATATTGTTGCTTTTACACCACATATTCTTGTTCCTCATCAAAACCAGGTCCCTAGATTACCCACAATAAAACTCTACTTCAGACTGTTCGATGCAAGAGTCATGCTAGTAACGGCTAGTGTAGCCTGGAGCCTCAAAGCCTGCAGTAGAGATGAGCAGCGGGCTACAGAGGCCTGGTCAGCTCACGTCTTTCTAGCGCCGCGCCAATAGGTTGCTTCCATTTTCAAACCGACGCAGACTTTATACTTTATACTACTTTGCTCTCACAAGCAGTCGTACTCGCCAACGCCTGGAAACAGAAAACAGACTTTGATGTGTCAAATTGGTGGAGTTGCCCTTTAGCTCACTGTCCTCCTCGGAAGCGTTACACATGGTTTTATACACTGGCAAAGATATATCCATTTAAAGATCTTAATTACGGAGGTCTACTGAGAGCTCTTTGGACACTGTGTATACGTGTGTGTGCTTTGCTGGTCCAGTCAAAGCAGATGACCGCCCACCTAGAGTCTGGTTCTGCTCGAGGTTTCTGCCTCTTAAAAGAACGTTTTTCTCACAGTCATTGTCAGCAAATGGCTCCGTTGTTGTGACTGAGATGAGGTTGGAAGCTCTCGGAAAAAGCTTGTAAGTGGCTTCGTGTCAAGATTTCATTTTTATCACACGGTTAGGAATGAGCTTATACGGAGAGGTGTTCCTAATACGTAGTCTGCCCTCGCTCATCTAAACTGCTTTCACCACACTGCCCGTGTGATTCTACGATGTTCTGCTAAAACTGGTCACCTGGAACTATTTCAAGAATCCCACATGAACACAGAGAAACACAGTGACTCAGCGGTGTCTCACAAGTCTCACATCTGGCTTTTGATAGCGATGAAATGTGATCTAGAGGAACAGCTGTCCTCGTAGCTGAGCACGAATCACAGCTGATTAGGTTAAGAACAAAAGCTTGGGCGAATCAAACTGAAAAGGAAGCGGGACAATAACTGTCTCTGAGGATTTATGCTCCCACTGAGGGGGCTCAGTCCTCAGCTGGAAGCATTTAATTCTCACACAGCTGGACCACAAGTCATCATTCCAGAGGACTTCATGGTTTAATCAAGCTGTTGACCCAAAGGTTTAGTGCTCTGCGGTAAAATAATCGGAACTTATAGGAGCCACAGTATACTGATGATAGGCTTTTACCAGAAAAGAATTGGAACTCATTACATGATATTTATTCCATTAAATCAAACGTGAAACGTTGGCGACTACTGCTGAATCATCAGCCAACTCTGCGCCTCCAGCAGCTGGTTTTAAATTAAGCTGGACAATACTTTAATTATTTTGAATAAGGCACTCTCAGTACTGATGCAGGGAAACATATCCTGTCTTTGTCACCACAATTAGAATTCAGGAATACTGAGTAGTTAGTGTAAGGGTTAAAGTGAAACACATTCTTTGTGTGTGTGTGGGACAGGTCACACCATAAAGTGTAAATGGAAGACGCAATAGATTGAGCGAGATGTGTTTTCTGTGACGCCATTTGTATTTCTCTCTTTTTCTTCTTCTGATCATTTGTACCATCCTAGCATTGGCCCGCTATTGTGCCCAGACCTGTTTGAAGTCTTACATAAGAGTCCTGATCAGCCCCCTCCCTCCAATAAGACCAAACACAAACGCACCAATAATCAAATCAGTGTTAAATTGTGGAGGAGACCCATAACAGCTCTGCATGCAGTTCAGCCTCACAGCACTTTGGTCATGGGAGCCTGGTCTCGCAGCTCTGCTAGTAGATCTGCTTCTGAGTCTGTTTACTCTTCTTTGATGTGCGCCCCCCCCCCCCCCATACCCTCTCAATCTGAGAAATAATGAAAACATGAAAATGACATAAAAAATGTCCAGCTTATCAGCCAAATGTAGTTTCAGTCTTCCCTCTGTGAGTGACCCCCCCCCCCCCTCGCCACCAACACCACCTGTGCGTTGTTGTAATGTAGGGCTGTGGGGCCACTGACTCCCTCAGTGTACTTTGCTAATTACTGATAAACCTCTATTGTTCTTTGACCCTGTAGAGGTGTGAAGTTTGATTTTGTTCAAACCACTGTAACATCTAGCCAGATTGTACCTAGGTCAGTAAGCGCTCAATGACAATGACAGCTGAAGTTAGATGTTGTTCTCCCTCGTCTACGGTGGCCCTGAGGGTCAAAACACGACGACACTTGCATGTAGCCTGTAGTGCATTGCATGGGCCAAGCAACACGGATTGTAATCAGATTTGTGGTCTGGCTAATGAAAATGCATGCATGGCTGAGTCTGAACAAAAGTGTCATAAATCTCATCTAAGCTCATAATAACAGTTGGCACTAGAGGAAAAGTCCGCAGGACACATCCTGTGAGGACCATGAATGTCTGGTCCAGACTGAAATATCTCAACAACTGTTTGATGGATTTCCATGAAACTCTGTACAAAGTGGTGGACTGACTGCCCAACCGATATTGCCATTTCTAGAGCCGCAATGCCAGCGTGAATAAAAATGACCATGTGCAACTCTTCTGGCATACGACAGTATTATTATTATTATTTTCAATTTTCTCTTTTTTTCCCCCTAATTTGAATTTCCCAATTTCAAATGTGCTGCAGCTGTTGTCACAGCTACTAACACTGTCCGCTCTGTGTGCGCAATGGGTGGGAATCCGATGTGAGTCAAGTGTCTGCCAGGAATGGACCGCAACTGGAGTGCCGTCATGTTGACATGAATCTTAACGTGAGATGTTCTATGTTCAAGTGCATTCAGGTAGATCTACATGGGTAATGTACAAAAGATATTTTGCAGTATTTCAAAGACGTAACTGTTTTTGCATTCGAAATATCATATGGCCTGCACTCCACATCTGAGCTCCTGAGCGCAAGGTTGGAAAACTTGCACAACAAGCCAAAAATGTGATAGCAAAACTATGTTTGTTGGGTTTGGCAAACAGGAGCATGACGTCTGACATGAACCTGCCTACATGAAGTGGTGATGAGCAGATGTTATCGTTGCATGCCAAAACACTTCAGTGTGACTGTGTCCATCTGATTTTAAAAGCAGCCCCAACCGATTGAGACAAAATGATACAGCAATGATTCATGGATGGCTTCATTTCCTCTCTCCCCTCCCAAACACTGCCTAAATATGGAGAGGATTAAACTCTGTTGTGTAATCCTGTATTTATATAACTGGGGCATTGAAGACATCACCAATATGCTTTTGTTTGACAGAAAAGCGTGTTTGTATGAGGACAGTTTCTAAGCTGACACACATTCAGAGACAGAAGTGGAGCCAGAGAATTACCCTGTTGGACAGAAAACACCTTTAAAGTACATTTACAGAGGGGAAAAAAAGTGCTACCAGAACAAATCTTTTTCCAGTTTCTCTCATATTTTCACCTTTTGTAAACTGTCGAATCATGGCTTCCTGGATGTCTTGTTGATTACTCTGTGTTTTTCTGAATCCAAAAATGATCACTGAGGTCTAGAAACGTGGTCATGGGACATTTCACGTGGACATCACTACAATGTGAGTCTGTGGGTCAAGAAATACCAGCAGTCAGACGATCAGACAAGATACAAGCCAACAGTTTATCTGGATTATCTAACCCGAGTTGGGCAACTTAAACACTTAGTTAAGGTTATGGTGCTCCTTGTTACAAGGTGTTAGGGTAAGGGATAGCGGATTACCAACAAGTGCAGGCCTATTGACGAGACGCAAACTCCAGTTCCTGCAGGAAAGTTACTTCCACACTCTTACTTTCCTGGGCATACTACTTCCTGCATCAGCACCGAATGTGGGCACTGGATGCAGATATAACTACAATTTCTTGGGATACTATGTGGATTATTAGCAGGAATGGTGTTCAAAACTGCAAAAATAAGGTCCGAGTTCTAATAAAAAGGTAATACCCTTTAAAATGTTGGTACCTAAGATGACAACATGAACAGCATAATGATTGATAGGTACACACACACACTAGAGCGTGACCGACACTGTATTTTTGGAGCCAATGTCGATATTCTTTATATATACAGAGTATGTATATATATATATATATATATATATATATATATATTTCACTAATGATGAATGAATGAATAATGAATATATATATATGTATATATATATAAACTGAAATCACTGGCAAAACGCCTAATGTTCTCTCTACTCTATCAAGCTAGCTATGAGATTCATGCTACAGCTTTGATCTGAACCACCACTTCAATGGATTGAGCTCCAAATCAAAAACTCAAACACGGCGGTTTAATGTTGATAATTGTCATTTTGCGCTGGTTTATAGTTTTAATCATTAGTGAGGTGGCTGTTACTTTTCTTGACTCTGGCTGAATTTTGCAGTCGTAAAAGTGACCCTGAAGTGCAATCTGCTGGACAAACTATGAAATGATAGCATTCCAAACATCTTTCTCAGCATTGTACTCTATAAAGTTTTCATATCGGCGCGTATCGGAAAACATAGAAGCCTTTGCCGATATGTCTGTGATAGGCCAGTATCGGCCAATACGATTGTTAACACCAGTGAACTCTCACACCAAGCCAACACTCCATGAACAGCATGTGAGAGGTCACGCAGCCTGGCTATAAAACCTGACACACATACACATTCATAAATCATACTATATGAACTATATGCAAAGGCTGACCATAGCTACTCCCAGAAAGTTTTGTCTGAAACTAGTTTATGATTCCTGTGGTCTGTCTGTCTTTAGCCAGCACTCCTCTGTCCCCTTTTTATCTTTCCAGAGCGTTCTAGCAACCACCTGTGTCACCTCAGCTATTACCCTTGTACTGTGAACGGCTGCTTGCTTGTCATGTTGGCTATCTAGGAACTGAAGCTTCCTCCACTGTCATGCTCATTGGGAGTGCCTCTGAATAACAGTCAGTCAGAAATGACACAGAGGAGGAAAGGGCATGACAGGAAAAATGAATACATATGAGAATGGAAGTTGAGCAACAAGGGCTGGATTGAGAAAGGAGGGAAGGAATAAAAAGTAGAGAGAGAAGAGAATGAGTCAGGGAGGGGAAATAGAAAGAGGGAGGGGGGTATTTCTCTTTACAAGAGCAGCAGAACAAAGAGGGCTTTGTACGCAGTGCTGAGAGAGTGAAGTGGAGCCAGGGCTTAGGGAGTGTTTAACAGTGTACACTGACTGCATTCCTTCTGTGTGATTACGAGCAACTTTTAATTTATTCTCCTCCAGACTTAACTCTGCACTGCCCTCCTTCCTGCTTCCTGGGACTCACTCTTCAGCCACTTCTTGCCTCCTGCTTCAATTTCACTTCCTTCCTTCAATATCGTGTCCACTTCAACAAGCTAGCGTTGTTGGATAATTCCAGTTTATTACAACTTGGGTCTTATTTTCATAGGGTTGGCCATGGTTTCCATCTCAAAACTATGGATGTCACTTTGATTCTGAATTCAAGCTACCATTTCACAGTGGGGAAATATTAAATATTCAATCTGTAATGGTCTGTCCAAATTCAAAATAGGCCACGCAGTGTACCTCAGCAGGGGTGTTCATAAAATGCACTCTTACTCTACTTTATTTCAGTAAACTTATTGGTCTCTTCTCAACGCGGGCGGCATGGTGACGCAGTGGTTAGCACTGTCGCACGGGAGGTAAAGCTGGTTAGAGCGGTTAGAGATCAGAGAGACACTGAACCCTAAGTTGCTCCCAACGGAGACCAGCACCTTGCATGGCACCTCGGTCGCCATCGGTGAGTGAATGGGTGAATGAGACTTTGGGAACCGTGAAGGTTGAGAAGCGCTATTTAAGTGAGATCATTTACCATTAATGCTAAATGTTAAAATCTAGTGCTGATAATCAGGAACCATCTGAGAAGTAATGTGTGGAAGCATTTCGAGTGACACCAGAAGATGGAAAAACGCAACTGCCTTAAGGCCCGGAAAGTAAAAATGCAAAATTTTGTGGCAAAACATCCAGTCCAGCAATAGCATTCAGCCAGACAACCAACACAAAACCCACAATATTGAGGACAAGAAACAAAAACACAACACCCTCGCCTCGGTGATCTACATAGCGCATACATCATGTACCTGGTCCAAATACACATTATGCTCAATTAGGTAGCGTCAAACTTTTATATCCACCATTTAGGCCAGGAATGGGCCCCATACTTCATCAAACATCCTCCCTCCCAGCCATTCTATAATTAACCCGTTCATAACTTGCCATCGTACTTAATACTCCTAATAATACTTTCGTGTTAACATAGATAAACGGCACCATGTTTTCTGTCGTTTTGACATTACATTGTCTGGCAATAATCCCAGGAGACATAATGAAGGATTTTTGATCAAATGTATTCCAAACATCAATCAAGAAAGAAATGATTTCATCCCACATACTGTTTTGTCACACTTGTAATAACATATGCACCAGAGTTCGCACCTTTCTATTACCTCTCTCTCTTGCGAATTTGGAAGGAGCCCAGTAGGATCTATTTAATATCTATAAAAAAAATAAACAAATAAATAAAAAAGAGTTGTGACTGTGTTTCACGTGAGTAGCAATACCATGATGCGTCTTTTATGCAGTTATCTTCGGAAATCTCCTGATCCAGGTCCCTTTCCCAGCATATTTTTAGGCTATCCAATTTTGGCAATTGTGTACTTCTAATACATTCATAGAATTGTGACGCTCCTCTAGTTTTATGTCCTATCTTAGCTGAGAGTTCCTGAATTCCAGTTGTACCTTGCACATTGTTTTTTTATTTGATCTGAATCCAAAATCCCCCATCAAGTCATTATGAGCATGAATACGAGACCTAATCAATTTATCTCAGAAAAAAAACTCTTCATATCTATCAACAGTTTCTTGTTATGCCATATGGAGGATCTGCTTGATAAATATAGACCTGATTGTGTGCTTTGACGTGCCATTCTCCAAGAATCAAAAGCCAGTACCGGATCTTGAAAAGGAACTGGCCTGTCAGTTTGTGGAAGGAAAGCTTCCACAGAAGAAGGATACACCAACTGACATAATCCCATTGGTTAATACTGTGGCTGTTGGAGCAGTATACATTAATTCCGCCCACTTCCTAAATAATGGTCCTAATCCAATTTTCTATATACAAGGAATTCCACATAAATTAAATTAAAATAAAAGACACACTGCCTGCTGCAGCTTTCTACGGTTCTCACAGTATTTGCACACACAGTTTTCCTGTTCAATGAATGAACATTTCAGGTGCGCTCACTTTCAGTTTGACCTCTTGGACAAGTGGATCATCTGGATAAACTGTTGGTGATTTCATAGTCTGATAGTCTGACTGCTCATTTCTTTGACGTGTCGGACTTTCATCGATTACCTCGTCAAAAAGAACTACTGTTGTTTGCGCATCAATGTTTTACGCTTGGATGTACAGCTGAAGTGGTAAACTGATCACGGTAAAGCTTCGGACATACTTTCCGCGGACTTGTATTGGTCATGCGGACACACACATGCTATCATTCATAGGACAATTGAGGGTCCGCGTCGGTCTGGCGTTCCATGCGTGCGCATTTCCCGATCCACACTCCTTTCCAGCGTGTGGTGGTAATGCAGCATAACGTTGTTTGCCATTATGCCATTAAAATTAAAAGGATGAAGAAGTGTGTTTGTTGTTTTTGGCTGAACAAGAAGAAAAATGCAAAAAGAGAAGATATACTGTGTGACCACTTAAGGGGAGTAGGACCAGGGACAGGGAATACAGTACATTGGTGCAAGAGATGAGAAGCAGCAACGAGGAGAAGCATCCCCAGTGCTATAGAGTATGCGTGGTCAGCGCGCTTGCTATGCGTACAGTCTGCATGGTCAGAAATTTTGGGCTGCACGCAGACATCCGTGCAGACCCCGTGGACATTGGCAGGTGATGACATTTACGCCACGTGGACCCTCGCGGACACGGAAAGTATGAAGCAAGCTTAAGTAAGTCAGAGTCCCAGATCACATCACTGCTAATTAGTGGTAGAAGAATTACACATTTTTTAGAGATGAGAGAGAGGAGATAAGATTAAGGGCCTTGTCCCCTGTAGCCTTACAGCCCCTGTGGGTTACTGAGTGGTGGTGGTGATAGAGGAGGGCATCTCCAGGGCATTGTCCCTGCCAAAACTGAGCCACAACCACACTGGAGAGCCTATTCTTCTGACACTGCCTTCCAATATCTCTGTGAACAACTGCAGTGTCACCCGCACAGCTGTTTAGCATGAAAAGAGAGGGCAGTTGTGGGTCTGTAGTAGTTTGGTGGTGGTGGTGGGGGGTGAGAGTGGGAAGAGGGAGAGGAGGGCAAGTGAAAAGTGACCCAGAATGAAATCCCCTCTCAAAGCGATCAAAGCCAGGACTGGCAATCTAATTCTAGGTGGATATTGGTGTTCCCATAGGCTTCCCTTGCTTCCTGCCCCCCAGCTACCCCTGCCCAATCCCCCCTCCCACCAACATTTTTTGATCTGCTGCCACTCTTAAGTCTCACACAGCAAACAGGGGCACCATTATTCTCTTTCTGCCTGCCTTGGCTTACAGCACAGACTCATGGCAGGCAGACGCAGGAGGACATGCAGCAGGACTCGTCTGTCTCTTCCCAGTTGGGCCCTTCTCCATCTCTGCCCTCATATCTCATTTTTTTCCCCCCATGGTACTGTAGCCTGAAATTTATTTATAAGAATTGTTCAATATTTTGGGAAAAACCCCTAAAACCACAAGCTATGGGTCAGCGTTAGAGCTCTTGGTATTATTATTTTTCACTTTGGACCGAGCGGTTTGCCCTTGCCTCTCAGGCAGCTAGCCATGTTCAGCAAGAATCAGGAATCATCCAACCAAAGAGTAAGTAAAAAAGACTACAAATCGGACCAAACATTCAATGCCAACTACCGATACTCGGTTATAGACTCATGTCAGGTTTGAGGTTTGATGCGCAGCCTTCTGCATGGTAGTTTGATGACTGTACTATGGCACATTGCCTTGAAAACTACACTGATCCCGAAAAACACAAAAAGGTGGCTGCATGACAATGCTCGATACATGTAGCGCAATGATACCTAAGTACTGTAAAACTGTGGTAGTAGCTAAGCACATTCTATCCTCATCCCAGCAGAAATGAACTTTGGACCCAATTCAGCGTTTTACAGAACGATGACAATGATCACAGAGACTGATGCAAGTCAACATTTGGTTCAGTAAGAAAGCAAATAAATCTACTGTTCCAAGCCGTGTCCATACAGTATACCCCACTATAATACAAGTCATATATGTGTAGTAGATCGGTAGAAGTCAGGACCTCGTAACACTAATGCAGGCCTCCACCACAACCAGGAGAACTTCTACCTGAGACAGTATTTTGTATCAGTGTGGAGATCTGAAAACGCTGGATTCCACCCTACATTCCTCTGGGCTTGGCACAACTTCAGCAGCTGCCTGGCAGCTATAATGAAAAGCAGAATGAACCTCCACCACAAAAAGCAAAAGGGATGAACAGTGCACAGAGAGAGGACTGAGGGCTGAAGGAAAGAAGACCAAACTGTGTGTCGGTTCTCACCACAGGCCTTCCAGTTCATTCTGAACTGCTGTGTACACTCGGGTTACAATGAAGGTACTGCTTTCAGTCATTTTACTCTAGGATGGAACACATGTCTCATCCCAGGCGGGTGACTAAAACTGCCTAGATCATCATGGGTACCAATCTACTGAGCACCAAAGGATACTGAAAGCCAATACCCACCGCAGCCACATGCTGTTCCCCCTGCTGCCATCTGGCACAAGTTACAGAAGTATCTGCTGCCATCCCACCAGACTACAAAGCAGCTTCTTTCCTCATGCTGTGAGACTGTTTATATTCCATTCTAATTAAAATTTTTGAGTATCTGTTCATACATTTTCTGTGTATGTAACATGGAGGGGGCTACAACTGCATTTCATTGTGCAATCCTATTATAAGTATAATGACAAATAAAAAACCTTGAATCCTTGAATGACATTCAACAAAGATGGACAAGCCTCAAGGTTACCATAACAAACAACATCATGGTTTTGGAGAAAGTATGTGACTTAATTTAGGTAGGATAATTGTTTTACCTTCTTTCCCACTTCTAAAAAGAATATATATATATATATGGCCAGTTGTGTCATTATTTAATTCCTGCGCACTCTTCCCTACTAGTATTTGGGGATTTTGTTTCTGATTGTAATTCCCATCTGTTAATCATGCGTGACTGAGGAAACTCAGTTCTAACATAGATCATTTTGGGTGCCCTGTCCATGTGTTGCAAAATTGTTTTGTGTCATCAGTCATGGGCAAATTATAATACGGTGGTAATGGGAAGTGAAAACATTGCATAATGGCTTCTAGTTCCAGACAATTTCCAGTTCCAAAAGGTGATTTCTAAAATGATTGTTTATATGAATACGTTGAATGAACTCAGGGTGTGTTCGCCATCTGTGTCTATCTACATGATGAGGATGAGGGAGGGAGCATGCACTGCAAGTGAACCATGTAACACTTTTACATAATGTTGATGTAGTTCATTTGGCCCGGGCCAATGGCACAGCACTGGATTATGGGAGTCTTATGCACTGAGTAATGTAAACAAGGAGAGGCTAACCTAATTCAGATCAACTAAAATAACGTGCACTGGAAAGAGTTGTAATAACAGAGTTTTCCCAGCCCATCAGAATCTAAGACAGCCACTGAAGTGTTTTGTTCCAATCACTAAAGGAAGGAGGCGAAAGCGGCACACATATAACTCCAATACAATCTTTATTTCTAATTCTAGAGATTAAAATTTCTGCATGTCTTGCTTTTGTCAAGATAAACACAGTTTTTAAAAATGTATTAATTTGTTCCATCAATTAATGTGAATGTATTGTACCATTAAGACCTAAACTTCTTGAAGATTCATCAGCATGTTCATCAGACAGCACGGAACTAACCGTTTGTGAAAAGAGGTCAACCAAAAAATAGGTTGCAATGTCAGCCTAATGAGTATGTGCGAGACCCGTTTTGACTGTTACAAGGCTGACCTGCCAATGAAATGAATTGTTGGCTGTTTTCTCTCATTAGACAAGTTAACGCCTCAGGTGAAAAGGGGGCCAACCACAAACTGCAGTCGAAATTATTAAATGCTCATTTACTTGGAAGTTCAAGATTATGAAGATTCATGTGGCCACAAAAAAAGAATGGGAACCAAATGCTGCCCAACAGCGACTCAGATAATTCATATTGTCCAGTGGGAGAAAACTGCCTGTTAAACAATTCATTGAATTCGTAGTTCTTGGAATCAACCACAGATTTACATGGAAATGGATGTTTGAAATGATTTGCTTGCATGTTGTTTGTATAATTTACCCCCGGGGATCAATAAATTATTTCTGATTCTGATTCTGTTGGTAAGTACTTGACGGCTATCTAGCTAGAACGTAGAGGGTCAAAATAATGTGCTTTGTCAGTTAACTCAGAGCACTTTGCCAAATGACACCACTCTGTTCATGTTGTTGAAAAGCAAAAAGATGCAATCCACTCATAATGCGTCAACCAGGGTTCACCTGCCAGATACCACTTGCAGACAACCCCCCAGAAACACCCACTTTTCTCGCCGTACTCCATAGATACCATCCACCTGCTTTTATGCACATTTTCATTTTGCGCATAATAAAACCTGGGTGGAAATACCAAAACTTTGAAAAAAGTTTTTATGGTTTAATGGTACGAGAATTAGCTCCACCAGCTGTTTATCTTGATGAACTCCTAATATTCACACAACAATAGTGTATGAAACCGCACATTAATTTGCATTTTCTTTTGCCAGTCTTCTCCAAAATTTGTGCCACATTGGATGGAAACCCAGCAAATGATTTGTTGATTATAGGGATGGCTCGATTACCACTTTTTCATGTCCGATACCGATACTGCCGATACCGTCTTTTTCCCCTCTCTTAAACAACTAACTAACAACTCTACTCCCCTAAAGGAAGAAATACAGAGCCCACAACATGACTCAGTTATGGACAGTACGGTACACATGGCATCTGAAGGCACTCACAACTGAAACTCAAGGCTATTTCACCTGATATCAAGTAAGCTGCATTGAAAAAAATACATAACTAAGGGTCTAAACAGTGCAAGCTGTAAAGTCTCTTTCACCTGTAACCTCTAGGGTTGAACTGAATCTAAAAGTGCAACTGTTTAATCAGGTTCGAGTTTCCAACGCTGCTGCCCCACCTTGAAACACAGTTTAGTTCAGCATTTACATGATAATTTAGGCTGATGGATCGTATCTGATTATACTTATACTATATACTATATATACTGATACTTGATACTGTGATTTTGGCCAGTATTGGACTGATAACGATAGCGAGTACTGGCTAGGCACATCACTAGTTGATTAGCACCAACATTTCTTTATCACCCGGCGGAGCAAAACGGCCATTAAGCAGTAGTGAGGAAAAGTGAGGCCGTTTAATCCCTTATACTGTTCACCTTTCAGCCGATAGCAACTGTCCTTCACATTAAGAGGCTGTCATTTCTCTCGGATCGTTCACTCCACAACTCACTACATGCCGTACATGTCTACTCAACTGTAGCCAGCTCTCACACTACCAAGGGGCTCCATCCTGGAAAACCCGGACTGGATCCACTGGACTGACTGACTCCTGTAAGTACTAAAAATACATATTTTAGTGAAGGATTGCCTTAAGAGGTTGTGTTTATTGTTCTTGTTTGGGTTTGTGCCGCTCATACTGGATTCATTCAGTGTGTAGGGTGTATGGTGTTGCTTAACAATCCTGCATTGTTTGTGAGGTTAGCTAAAAACTATTGAACTGTGAAAGAAAAAAAAAAGACAATGGCGATGGCACACTGCTCTTTTATACGTTTTATCTTGTTTATTAATCCTAAATTTTATTTATTTTTTTACCCTAATTCTTAAGATATACAGCCTTTTTCTGTCTATGCTTTGGTGATTTTTTGTTTGGCTGATCTTTGATAAGATTTGTTTGATAAGTTATGATCACTTTGTACAACAAGTGTTTATGTGTATGACATGGTTTCTTTTTACACATGTATGCTTTCATCAAGCTCAACTCAACGCATTATTAAAAGCAGGACAGCCACAGTACTGTCTATTTCCTGTATATGTGATCTAACAGACAGACTCACCATCTATATGAATTCCCTGCTTCTGAATGGTGTAGTTCAACACGGCGAATGGAGCCACGGGTGACTTGGCTATCAATATCTGGAAAACAGTAAGAGAGGGACAAAAAACGCAGAGTGAGTAGAGGTGGCAAAAAGAAGGTTGGAGGTTCTTTGTTTGTTGTCAAAAGGATGAACTGTGTCACTCAGGTCAGCTCAGTGAGTTTACAGTGTTTTGGACTAAGGCAACAGCTTAACAGCCAATTTGATCTGAAGATACCATCAAGGCCATTGTCACAAAGCATTCAAACTCAGCTACCATCAAGTGAAAACTCTCTCAAGTTCCATGTGGAACCCCTTCATACAGGGTTCATGCCACCAACTTCAAAAATGTCAAAACAAAATCTGAATTTAGCGTATCCACGGAGCCCAACCAATGAACGCATAATTACACACTGTATTAGCCAACAATTAATACAGGCAGAAACATCAATTAAAATACTCAAATTTATAGAACTCAAGTAAATCATCTCACATGTCTTAAGCTTTTTGGTTTGATTTGTCTGCTGTGTGTTTCAGCACCTTTCCGTCTTTGCGGCTGTGACTTGTAAATTTCCCCGCTGTGGGATTAATAAAGTCTAAGTCCAAGTCTAAAAAAGTCTTTAATGGGAGAAATAGCCAGAGCACTGAACGTGCCAGGCACCAAAGGCCAGAAGGACGGAGGCACTGATTGGAGTGTTCATTGGTCAAGTATGGAATGAGCACATTTTTGCAAACTTTGACAACAACGTCAAACTGATTTAGCAATTCTGATTGCATGTCACTGACAGATATATACAGTATATATAAATCACTGTCAAGTTAATCAGACCAGAGAGAATGCACACACTGACACTGATGACACACACACACACACAAACACACACACACACACAGGCAGCTCTGTGTAGGCTGGCAGTGCAACACATGTTTCATACTGTAAGTGTGTGCATTTTCAGTCACACTAGCAAATCTCAAACACAAGAAAAGATAGTCCCGGCATGATGTAGTAAGTGACATATGGATTGATTGATTTGCAATTCGGTCAGCATCCTGGTCTTTAGGTGCGCTCCTAGTTGTTTCTAAGAGCTTTGACAAAACCATTTTAGAAATATTTGCCTTATGACTGCTTGGTTGTCGAGAGACTGAGTCTCACTCTCACTAGCCAGGTTTCCATCCAAATGTAGTGCAAATTTTAACCAAATTTCCAGAAAAGATGCAAAAGGAAAATGCAAATCCATCCACATTTCCATCCATCACTGTTATGTGAATGTGAGTTCATTGATTCTGGACCGCATGCAGGTCACTAGTCCAGATTAGACAGAACCACGATGTCACAAGAGGTAAATCTTTAGTAAATATAGAATATAATAGTGGTCCCAAACAATACCCGGTGGTATAACACAATCAAGACTCAGAGTCTATGATGCTGTACATGCACAGTCACATTAGCATGCTAAAATGCTCATAGTGACAATGCTGGTGTGTTGATGTTGAGCAGGTACAATGTCACCATGTCACCATGAATGTCTGCACAAGATTTCATGGCAACATATCATGAACATGAGACATTTCTGTCTGGACTGACTGACCGACCAATACTGCCATCTCTAGAGCCATGCTGCTAGCATGGCTAATATTAATAGTAAAAAAAAACAAAAAACATTTGAAATTGCAGAAAACAAGAATTTGCTGTTTAGAAAACACACAAATATAAAATGGTCAAAGCCACTACTGAGAAGAATATTGTGGAAAAATTAATAAGGAGGGTCATATTTTTGTGGTTTTGCTGTATACCTGTGATTAACCTAGCGGGGCAGGGGCTGTATCATTAACATCTTTACACTAATTGACACTAATGTGATTCTATATTCAGTTCAGTTCAGTTCAGATCTTTCTTGTCCCACAAGAGGAAAATCTTTTTTTGCGGCAAGGAAGCATAAAAACATAAACAAAATAAAAACAAAGTAATACAAGTGAAGACATTAAAAGTGCCTCTGTCTCATTACTGTGCCCCAAATTCATGCAGACTGCGTTTATCAGGAAGGACCAACACATGCGCGAGACTCTATTGCTATTTTTCTTGCATCCCATCTATTTTCCAAATCTCATCTGGGTCAGGGTCACAGTGGCGGCAGGCTATGTAAGCTAGCCCAGAGGTCCTTCTTCCAAGCCAGGTCTTCTAGCTCTTCCCAGTGGGCCCAGAGTATTTTCCAGGCCAGGATTGAGGATTGATCAGAAGAACTGACTCCTGTCAATACAAAGGGGCGGTGGTTCTACTTTGAACTCCATCCAAAAGTCTCTAAGGCTGAGCCCAGGCACCTCATGAAGGAAACTCATTTCAGGCACTTGTATATCTGATCCCACTCTTTAGGCACTACCCACATCATGACCATATGTGAGGGTTGGAAGAGTCTTTACCACGGCAGTCTCAGTGTCCGCATAACTGGTGACATGGCACCAACCTGCCTGTCGATCTTGTGTTCCTTCTTACCCACATTCGAGAACAAGACCCCAACACACTTAAACTCCTTCACTTGGGGAAGCAACTCACTCCCAACCCTGAGAGGGGCTGACTCTCATCCCAACCGCTTCACACTCAGCTGCATCATCAGGCCCCAGTGCATGCTTGAGGTCACGGTCTGATGAAGCCAACAGAACCAAAATGTCTGCAAAGAGCGGAGATGCATTTTTGAGGCCATCATACTATAGATTCTGTCCCAAATGGAATCCTCCAGGCACAACAACAGAGGAGGGGTCCCTCTGTTCACTCAGTGTCACTTTGGGTGCAGGTGCATCTCTCACCTGTCTCTGGTATGCGTTCGCAAACTGAACGATGAGACGTGTGTTGACGCTGTGACTCCACGTGTTCCCCAGAGATGCTGTCACAAACCCAGAATCCACCTCGGCAGATAGGGGAGATCCTGAAACACACAGCGGACATGGCCTTTGAGCTGAAGAATAAAGGTTTTGAAATGAGATTTAATGATTCATAAGTCATTAATAACTTTGACTTACAAATAAGTAATGATTACTTGTTGAATAAATGCAGTCACAAACCTGCCCTTCTGACCTAGTTAGGTAACCACAACTACAGTATCTGCCTGTTAAACAATTGTTTTTCCGTGTTCCTTGCAGACAGAATGCAAGACTCCGGTAAGACGAGGGGAGGCAAACTCAAAATGTAGGCAAAGCAAGAGTTTTTTCTTAATGTTCTATAGAATTATTACTTTCTGGGTGCAAACATGTACAGGTAAATATGTAAATAACTGTATATATTGTTTTATTGATCTTATTTCATTTTATTCTATTCCAAATGTAAATATTTGTGTGCATATATATATATATATGTATATACTTTCATAATTTAATGAACAGAATTGTCATTTTTCATTTGTGTGTTTAAGATGTATGACAAAATTAAAAAGGTAATTTACTACTATTTATTTCTCTTCAATGATAAATGATCCAATTTATTTTTCATGTATAATTACTGCCAAAATGAATACAACATTAAAACTCTGTTGGCAAATTATTATCAGCGTACTTGCCATAATGATAATGAAATGGACTTTATTTTCAAATTAGCAGACAAAGTGCAAATATTAACAACCAGTCAGTAGATCCTGTGTATTGTTAACTCTGCAGCTCTTTATCGGGCTGAGCAATTCATCAAACACTGTTTTGGTTTTCTGAATCCAAATAGTGGTCCGGCTGATTTGCTCCTACAAATGGGCCCTTTTCTGTCTCCGTCTCCCCAGCGCCTTTGTGAAAAGTTCAGAGATTTTCGACTAGACGCGCTCAGTGCAGCCGCATGCTGCCCCATATGCTCTCTCCTCATTGGGAACAACTGAAAAAAGACGCTGGCGCTATGTGGACATAGGCCCTCAGGTCATCAGCGTCACCAATGTCAGTATTCTACCAGACTGGTCAATTTACCAACAATCTACTTTGCAACTCTCATCTCTAGTCAGGAGCTTCAAGTAGTGACTGAATGAATGAGACTGCAGGGTGGCTGGGCTTGCCCTTCGAGACAGGCTGAGGAGCTCCGACATCCAGAAGCAGCTCAGAGTAGAACTGCTGCAGCTTTACATCAAAAGACGGTGGCTCAGGCATCTGATTAGGATGCTTCCTGGACACAGGAAGTCCCTTTTGAAGTTTTCCCAGGCACATCCAGCTGGGAGGAAAGCTCAGGGGAGACCCAGAGCATGCTTGAAGGATTATATATCCCATCTCAACTGAGAAAACTCATTATGTATTAAAAAGTATAGTTTTTTACATTTGAAAATTTTCTGTTTATGGCCACTGTGAATCTAGTACCACAACCTCTCAGAGAGTTAGCAACAACATGTAGAGCTGGCTCAAGGTTAACAAGAGCTTCCTCTAGAGGGGACTGTTATGTTAAATTTTGGTCTACAAGATTTGGGCAAAACTGCTTCGCTGGACCTTGTGATGAGATTATTTTGTCAAGTGCTGTTTCCAAGGTCAAGAATGAACTGTTCAACACAACACAGGGAACATAACGTTTTGATAATGATTCCTTTGGCGCCACCCTCCGGCAAAACTATATAAGCACAGGAGATGTTAAATCTAAAATTGATTGATTGATTGAAATTTCATAAAGGTTCCTCATGCCTTTCCTCCAGCACCACAAAGACAACCTTTACATATTCATCCTAGCAGGACTCTAAAACAGGAAAATAGCGCAGTAAACCAGATAATCTAAACTCAAGGTCCATTCATTACCCATTTCTAGAGCTTTCAACTGCATCTCACAGCTTTCATCAGATGGAGTCTGCTCATGTTGTCATAGAGATGACATACATAGAGTTGTCATTGTAAGTATGGAAGTATGGTCATGTGATAACAGGTGGCAGAAAATGGAAGATGCTAACCTCTGCTTCTGTTCAAAGATGGTCTATGTCCGATGTGAATGGATATAGCTAGCAAGTAGACCTTCAGTTTCACACTTAAGTCAGCATTCATTTGATACTTTTGTGTGGTGGGATGTAAAGACCCATGCCACATCTAAAGGTCACTAGTGTGTTCTGTTTTAACAGATGTCTACACAGCCTGCACAACACATTTCACTTCCACTATAGTGGCATATTTTTACGCTTCTAACCTTTTTTCTATTTCATGTGCGTAACTAGTGACTGTATATTGGGTCCTCACTTAAAGCCAGATCAGACTGCTAAATCAACAGTGACCACCAGAGGAGTCTCTTACATGGGTGGACTGTTCTGTGAACATCTAGCCAGAGTCTTCAAGTCACAGGCAGTTAGCACCACAAACCATTCAGCACCTTAAGATCTCTGCTGGTCCACCCTAAAGGCCGGACCCCTCTGAGAGGAAGACTGGTGGTGTATGACAACATTATGTGTGACATCTGTGGGGAACACGACATCAATGAAACAGCAAGGACCCTGGACAAGAGACTGAATGAATATCAGCACAGGCTGGGAGGGGGTCAAAGGTCATCGAGACAGTTGTATTGGGATGGAGCGATGAATCTAGAAGTTAAGGAAGTTCATTCACTTATCTAAAGTTCAGGAATCATACTGCACCTCATTTGCATTTCCAAAACAAATTATTTATTACTTTGTTTGATGATGAAAAAATGACACTGGACACTAAAAGTAGGCTTGGACATTTAAAGCCTCTTTAGCCCCTAAAATAAATGGTATTTAACGCTTTTGATGTAAACAAAAACATCTACAGTTACTTTCCTGCCAGATTAGCAAAAATGTTACGTGGTCTCAGAAAAGCCTGATTACCACTAATCAGATATTTCAGGGGGGATTCTTCACGTCCTTGTACCAAGTTGAAACAGCCTCTGGCATTACAATGATTTTTCAATTCAAAACTCTATTTAAAGTTGGCTGTGGTGAGATGGCAAAGTGTTTCCAAATGTGTGGAACTAGTCAATGACCATATGTACAAAGAAATGCAAGCTGTGATGCCAGCTATTTCTTTAATACAGAGCAATCCCATCACTAATAATATCTGGATTGGTTTTGGTAGCATCACTGTAGCTGTGAGTGCTCTGCGCAGCTGTAGGTTACTGCTGTATGAAGGAAAATATAAAGTTAGAGACTTAATTGAACACTCCGAAAAGAGGGACTTGGATTAGGATGGGACGAAACATTCTGACTGCGACTGCTGAAAAGAGACACAACCATTGATATTTCTGCAAGTGAACTTAGAAAAAGTGACGAGGTATGCAAGGTTGTCTGACATGGACACACACAGGTTTTTGTGTCACTACTTTTTTATGGATGTAGGTAGTCAGCTACTTTTTTGACATTTACATTCATTTGGCAGACGCAAAGCGACTTACAGTAAGTGCATTCAAACCATATAGGAGCAAGAGCTGGATCTCATATAGAGAGTGCATCCCTTTTAAACAAATAACTAAAAGCCTGTTGTTGTTTTTTTTTAATTGTAGGGTTGTTGAGATGTAGTGTGAAAAAGTGGGTTTTTAGCTTGCGGCAGAAGATGGGCAGCGACAGTGATGTCTTGACTTCAGTGTGGAGCTCATTGCACCACTGTGGACCCAGCACAGATAAAAGTCTTGACTGAAGTAAGCTACCATTCATTTCTGAGTGATGGGATGGCTAAACGTCCAAAGGCAGAAGAGCACGATAGTATGGTTTGGGTGTAGGCTTTAAACCATGGCTTGAATGAGGATAGAAGCACTTTCCCTTCATTGCCCTATAGGCCAACACTAGAGTATTGAAAAGGATGCAAGCAGCAACAGGGAGCCACATAATGAATGAAGAAGAGGAGTGGTGTGGGGAAACTAGGGAAGGTTAAATACCAGGCAGGCAGCAGCATTCTGGATTAGCTGCAGAGGTCTGATGGCAGATGCAAGGGCTCCAGCAAGGAGGGAGTGGCAAGTGGCAAGAATGACAGTTCGACATCCAGGGTCATTCCCAGGTTCCTCGCCGTCTGAGTTGGTACCACCACAGTGTTGTTATGATAATGGACAGGACCCTTTCCCCAGGAGGAACACAAGCTCAGTCTTGTCCAGGTTGAGCTTTAGGTGGTGCCTTAACATCCACTCCGAGATGTCAGCCAGGCACCTCAGTGTCAGATGTGAGGAATGACAAGTCAAGTGGTAGGAGCCATGGGTTAGGGTTAAGGTTAGGCCATGCAAGTGTATGACAGTACCAAGCATCCTTGTGCAGAGGGAGAAGAAGAGAGGGTCCAACTACGGGATGCAGGAGGGTAGTTTTCAGGTCCAGGGTTGTTTTGTCTAGAAGGGGGGGGTGATAGTGGCAGAATGTCACTGAGACTAGAGACATGTTGATGAGGTGGGTTAGAAAGGAGAGGAAGAGTGGAGGGGATAGGGTCATGAAGTTACGAGGTCTGGGACCTTGCTGGGAGAGGGGGGAAAAAGAAGATATGGTGGGAGGTGGAGGGAGTGAAGCTGAAGAGGTTGAGGGAGGGGTGGATGGTAGGTGACTTGCATTGATAGAAAGCAGTTTTACCACAAGACAGAGAAGAAGAGAAAGAGAAAAAGGATAAACTGGAGGGTCCTCCGAGAGTTTGCTTTTTTCTCAACTACGCTCATCATTATGAAGTGAGTCAGGCAGCTAAGGTGCATGTGGAGATGGCCTTGCAGGCCTGGAGGTCAGTGGACAGATGCGGTCAGAGAAGAGGACAGAGAAGTTGGAAGAGTGGTGGTAGCGGCTCTCTCCTAGCAGTAGGAGAGAGAAGAACTCGGGAGGGGATAGATGAGAGGTCAGCGTTAGTAGTAGTGGAGTCCGCAATTCCAGCACTTGATTCAGATTTCCTACAAGGGACTCATTCATTGATATCAGCCTCACTGTTTAAATGTTCACTCTGCTAAGGCTATATCAGAGCTGCATTAAGTTCCTGCTAATGCTAACCCAACAATTCCTACTGCCGGTGTTTGACATTAAGTGCTTCACTGGCGAAACACAGGTTGACTTTTATGGTGAAGTAGCCACAGGAAACGTGTGCAAATGTGCTCGCTACCTCAGCTAACCTCAGTTAGCGTTGACAGCAAAACAAGACAGCGGACATTTGCTGCATTTTTCCATCAGCAGACCTTTTAAACTTTCTGCAAGTGAGTAATGGAAGAGTCAGGAGCAGCCACAGTGAGCTGTTAGATGAAGAGCCGCACACCTCCAACCTCCAACTCAGCAATATAACCTACGCCACTGTGCCCCGCTCTTTTCGTGGAAAACTACTGGTGCCGTGTGAAGCAAGAAATCACATCGTAGTTATGACTTGACTTATCAACAAAACAACTTACACCGGTTGCTCTTCTGATGTATTTCTGACAAAGTAGTTGCTCAATGAGTATTAAACAACAACATTTGCTGTTACCACAGGTGTCACCAAAGGCGAAGCCCCTCTTCACATCCGCCAGGTGTAGAGCACAACGTCAGAGTGCAACACACTTGAAACTTTCAGGCAGTGAAACACTGCTTTTCAGTCTGGTGTGGCATTACTCTTAAAGGGGCATCAAAGACACAATTCCTTCCTGGAATCATGCTGTGTGGAAACAAATGTGGTTTCAGAGCCCACACAGTTGTTGTTGTTGTTGTTGTTGTGGCCAGTCCTCGGGTAAACCCCAACCCTACCTCCAACACATGTCTCCATAACAGAACAACTCTCACCTCGATTCCCCACATGAGTTGTAATCTGGTTGGTCAGAACCACCTAGAGAAAGAAAACAGACAAGTCCAGATAAGCTGGGTCTGTGAAGCAATTGTTCATTTTTGTCTCACAAGTCAATGGGTTACCGCATAGGTCTGATGGTTGGCATCTCATCATTTAGAAACATAACTCTCCATGCGACAGCACTTACATCTAGTGGTGATAAAATGAAATGACAGAAACTAACAGCCACAATGCAGATCAGAGCCTGGCGGGACTAACAGTTTGTGAACAGTACAAAATGTGCACAATGCAATGAAATGAAGGATGGCGTCTTAAGGTTATGGTTAAGGTTAGCGTTATGGTACCTCGGCTCAGTTAAAAAAAAAGGTTGCATGTACCTCAAATAATCACTGATTTAATGCATCACCCAGCGAGCACGCTATGTGACCCAAATCAAATAAACCCACAATGTTGCAACCAACAGGTTGAGTCTGGCTAACATGCTACATGCTAACATGCTCATGGTGGATCCTCCAGGTGACTCTGCGTTCACTGAGGAACTTTTACCTTCAGTGAGGCTGAGTGGACTGGTTTTAGTGGGACAGAGAGGCTAGAGGGATAGAGGAGCAGAGTGGACTGATTATAGTGGGACAGAGAGGCAGAGTGGACTGGTTATAGTGGAACCGAGAGGCAGAGTGGACTGGTTATAGTGGGACAGAGAGGCTGAGTGGACTGGTTAGAGTGAACTATTGATTCTATAAGAAGTGTCAGGCTATTTCATTTATGTGGCTTAATAACGCATGCTGCACCCTCCAAAGACTTTGAATTTATTATCAGTCATTTTTGTTAAAAGTCTGAGTTTTGTCTCCTTTCTGGTTAATTCTACTGAGGCTACACTGAGGAAGGCGGTGGTATTTTCATAACTGATAATCAGTATGTTGTATGCTCAGGCTGCAGAGTGCCTATAAAATGTTATTTATTGTAGGTTTACACATCAGGGCTCTGTGGCATTTCGTTGGAATTTAAACCATGCCAAAACAATTTCCTATGCATACGGAACATTTTGTGGTCTGTATATACAGCTTGCTTTTTGTTCACATCGATGTTTGCCAGTGTGTGTGACTAGCCCTCATTTTCCTCAATAGACTGAGTCAGAAGTTTATGCCATTCCATAGTTTGCAACACAAAAATAGGATAGGATTTGCTTGCCAAAATGACATTGGATTATTGTGGCAGTGCTACACAACGCCTGCAGGGACCAGTGTGTTTAACTCGGGGCTCAAAGTGAAGAGACCACTTTCACACCTCCATCCAACCATCCTGAGAGAGTGTGCCTACTTACGGGTATGTTGAACTGGTGGGCCAGGTATTTGAGGGTGGTGGCCTCGTGGCCCAGCAGGTTGCTACGGTGAATCAGGTTGCCCGGCAGCATTGTGTCAAACTCCTTTCTCACCACTGAGGCCACGGAGTCCAGGATGACGAGACCTGCTCCAGTTGAGATGATGTCCTCTTCGAGTCTATCCAGTCTGGCAGAGGTCACAGTAGAGACACCATTCAGAAAGTGACAGGGACTCTGCCCATGCACTGGGACTCATACATGCAATCCTACATATGACATTGTGTGTGTGTTCAGCCAACGGTCTCTCTGTAAGGATACTCTTTCATGCTACGCTTCTACTCATGGATATTTAGTCCCGGTTCAGGTTGGGTTCATAGAGCAGTATCATCATGAATCCTGGCATACTGTACCTGTTCAGGACATCTTGACAGGTGAGCTCCATGAAGAGATGGACCCGCCCGGCCATCTGCAGCACCGTCTCCTTACAGATGAAGTAGTCTGGGAACCTGGTCTGTGCAATCTCCACCAGTCTGACACATCATACAGAGTGAAGCACAGCTGTTTCTGCAGTCAACATCCAGGCACATTTCTGCCATTTAACTACTGGATCTGCCCTTTGTTTACCACCTACAGCACTATTTATATTCTAATGCACAGTATCATACTTTCCTTTCAAACCATACAATGCAAAAATTGCATCTCACACAATAAAATGCTGTGGTTGGTTGTAGATTACTGACCATGGACCTATGGTCTGATCACTGCTAGAAAAATAATTTTGACATCCTGGAAGACGGAGGAAGTTCCCACTTTTAAGCTACGGCTCAGTGAAATGACGGATAAACTTTTCATCTTGAAAAAGACTTTCTCTGAAGAACACACACAGTCACAATTCAATAAGATCCGGCTGCCCCTCGTCTGTTACCTAAGAAACAACCCATGATAGACACTCCTCGTGTAGCAGAATGTCCATTGTTACTTTTCACCTTTTGTTTTTCCATAGCAACCTTTATTGTCATATTCCACGTACTGAGTAGAAGGGAGGGAGGGTGGGTGTGTTAAGAGTTTTTTTTTGTTTATTTGTGTTATTGTTGTAGTCACTTGCCTTGTTTTTCTTCAATGAAAATATAGACTGCATTCTCATGTCCTACATCTTGAAACCCAACTTTCATAAAACATACAACATGTTGTAACAACAAAAAATCACTAGTTCTTATATTAATGAAAAGAAGATACATATAAGATATAAGATACACAAACACAATCACATGATCTACAAAAAATACTTCTGCTATATTATATATTATTATTATTACATACTATTTCATTATAACTCACAAAGAAGAAATTAACAAGAGTTCTACATAATGCCCCACAGGTTTAATAAAATGAAAATGAAACAAATGCATATGACCAACTGAGAGTAAGATTATGAAAAGAAATGTCCTTGTATTTCCTGTTTTAGTTTTTTGTTATCTTACCATACCATACTTTAAGTTGTTGATGACAAGTGTGCTGTGTTAAAATATATTTACAAGAAATAAACGTTCACATTCTTTCACCATTTCAGCTGTGTGTTTTGTTAGCCAGTGAGGGGAAGCGGCAGACAGCTGTGAGTCGTACCTCTCAGCAGAGAAAGCCGACTCCGTGTTGATGTAGATCACGCTGCTGTCCGGGCCGCCCGCACTCTTTGGCAGAGTGGCCAAAACACTCAGCATCAAACACATCTGAGTCTTCCCACAGCCAGACGGCCCTGTCACCTGAGAGGAAGTAGAGTTCCACTAACACTAGCTGTCATCTCATTCTGTCATGTGCACTTATGCGCTTACTGCATGTACTCGCTTCTGTACACCAGATCCACGGGTGGGGTCGGCTCTGATGAATTAGCATTTGTTCAGATACGAATGCTAAATTCCCACCGCAGCTGGCCTAACAATGCTGCTTACAGTAAAGGCAACGCAAGTGCTTACATGTGGATGAGCCAACGTGCAAGAATAATGCAGAAACACTAAAAGAACATTTATAAATATTCGCTTTTTAGCTGCAAGTTGGATGTTGAGATTGATGCCACTGGTAGCTGGCAGCTGGTTAGCTTAGCTTAGCAAGATTGCTGGAAATATATATTTTTATACATATACACATAAAAGAGAAATTCCACATGGTTGAATGCAATTATTATAAGTTGCTTTGGATGAAAGCATCAGCTAAATAAATGTTATGTAAATGTAATGTAATGCTGGTAGGTGCACGTTTGAATAGAGCCAGGCTAACTAGTTTCCCCATGTTTCCAGTCCTTATGCTAAGCTAAGCTAGCCAGCTCCTGGCTGTAGCTTTATATTTACAGGCATGAGAGTTTTATCGATCTTCTCACTTAACCCGACAAGAAAGCAAACAAGCATATTTTCCAAAATGTTAAACTGCTCATTAAAAATCAATTAGCAGGCCACATCTGGCTGATATCTGATATTTAACCTAACATGCTGCAGTGATTGTTTCTTTGGTGTACCTCTGTGATGGTCCCACAGGGCAGGCCTCCTCTCAGCAGTTTATCCAGAGCAGGCAGCGACGTGGAGAAACAGGAGTCTGCGCGTCTCTCCCACATCTCCAGAGCCTACCAAAACAGCAGTCTGCAGGCCTTCATTTTTGCTACATCAAGCCAGAGACATATTGTTTCCAAATAAGGTGCTCTTAAAAAGCAAAAGCCACATCGAACAGCGTGTGTCTGGATAACAGGGTAACGATACTAAACTATCACAAATCACAGCCCATGATAATCGTATCTATTCACTGCATTATGATGGGATATTAGCAAGCAAATGTGAGAGAGAGTCACTAACATACATATACACTACTCACAAAAAGTTAGGGATATTCGACTTTCGGGTGAAATTTATGGAAAATGTAAAAAGTTCATGCTACAGTGATATTATATCATGAAAGTAGGGCATTTAAGTAGAAGCATGCAATGGTAATTTCTTCATCTCATTCCTCATTTCTGCTCAATGTGAATCGACTTCATGTGAAAGCTGAATATCCCTAACTTTTTGTGAGTAGTGTATATATATGCCCTTATTCAAATGTCAAACAGCCATTAAGAGACAATTCTGTCACAAAGAAGAAGTTCAAGAGTTATTAAAATAAGAATAAACCTCTTTAGTCCAGTCCTGACACCATCCCCCACACCATCACCCACCAGCTCCAGCCCAACAGCCCCAACCCCCTCATCACACCTGGGGCTGAACTCTCACACCTCCTACCACCACAGCTGCCCCCCACAGCGCCCCCCACTCCTTCAGCATCGACACCTCTGTCTGTCCTTGAAAGAGATGTGAACAGACTCTTCAAGAGACAAAACCCGCGTAAAACTGATGGACCAGACTCCATCTCCCCATCCTGCCTGAAGCGCTGCGCCGATCAGCTGTCTCCGGTGTTCACGGACATCTTCAACACCTCACTGGAGACATGCCACGTGCCAGCCTGCTTCAAGGCCTCCACCATCATCCCCGTCCCCAAAAAACCAGGGCCCAAAGGATTAAATGACTACAGACCCGTCGCCCTGACCTCTGTGGTCATGAAATCATTTGAACGCCTGGTCCTGTCCCACCTCAAATCCATCACAGACTCTCTGCTGGACCCCCTGCAGTTCGCCTACAGAGCCAACAGGTCTGTAGACGACGCCGTCAACCTGGCTCTACACTTCATCCTCCAGCACCTGGACTCCGCAGGATCCTATGCCAGGATCCTGTTTGTGGACTTCAGCTCTGCCTTCAACAGCTCTTCTTCAGGACAAGCTCTCCCAGCTCAACGTGCCTGACCCCACCTGCAGGTGGATCACAGATTTCCTGTCTGACAGGAAGCAGCACGTGAAGCTGGGGAAACACGTCTCAGATTCGCGAACGATCAGCACCGGCTCCCCTCAAGGCTGCGTTCTTTCTCCACTACTCTTCTCCCTGTACACCAACAGCTGCACCTCCAGTCACCAGTCTGTCAAGCTCCTGAAGTTCGCGGACGACACCACCCTCATCGGACTCATCTCTGGTGAGGATGAGTCTGCCTACAGGTGGGAGATTGACCACCTGGTGACCTGGTGCAACAGCAACAACCTGGAGCTTAACGCTTCAAAGACAGTGGAGATGGTTGTTGACTTTAGGAAGAGCGCAGCCCCACCCGCCCCCATCACCCTGTGTGACTCTCCAGTGGACACTGTGGAGTCCTTCCGTTTCCTGGGCTCCATCATCAGCCAGGACCTCCGGTGGGAGCTGAACATCAGCTCCCTCATCAAGAAAGCCCAACAGAGGATGTACTTCCTGAGGCAGCTGAGGAAGTTTAACCTGCCACAAAAAGTGCTGGTTCACTTCTACACTGCCATCATAGAGTCCATCCTCACCTCCTCCATCACCGTCTGGTACGCTGCTGCCTCCACCAAGGACAGACGCAGACTGCAGCGTATCATCCGCTCTGCAGAGAGGGTGATCGGCTGCAACCTCCCATCTCTTCAGGACCTGTACTCCTCCAGGACCCTGAGGGGAGCAGGGAAGATCGCTGCCGACCCCTCCCACCCCGGACACCATCTGTTCGACCCCCTCCCCTCTGGCAGGAGGCTGCGGTCCATCAGGACCAAAACCTCCTGCCACAAAAACAGTTTCTTCCCCTCTGCAGTCAACCTGACAAACTCTCACTATACGTTATATTAACGTACATCACCCCTGTCCCCACTGCGTTACATTAACGCACCCACCCCCTACTGGACACTTTATCTGGACACTTTACTTTATTCTGGTCACTGCACTGTTGTTATTTATCTTATCTTATTTTCTATTTTTATTTTTATTCTTATTTTAGCTTTTATATTCTACTTATTTGTTATCAAAACAATAGCACCTTCAGACCACAGCAAATTCCTTGTAATGTATGTTACTTGGCAATAAACAGTTTCTGATTCTGATTCTGATTTATGACAAGAGAACGTACTGTGGTGTGAATGCCAGTGTATCCGTAATATACTGTAAGTGCATATACTGGAGTTACTGTACAAACCGTGGTAAATGGCGGTGCAATGGCTTTGCTCACTGACTGCAGTAGCGCTGAGGCCCCCTGGTAGCTCAGCCGTGCAGCATGCATCACTTCCACAGGAGCCAGAGACAACAGGTCCTGGGGGTCAATTAATCTGTCTCATTTTATCAGTGGCATAATATTCATGCATCTCAATAATGATACCATATCAATAATATGGTGGAAAGGATGTCCAACAGATTCCTTTCCCTCAGTGAGAATGTTGGATAAAGTCACAAATGGCAGAGAAATTGAGAGTTATTGTTAAAAGAAAACAAAATATAAAATATTATAGTGATGCTAATGTAAAGTAAGCTCACTGTAAAGTCACTAAACTTGCAAGGTTATTGAGGTAGTGCTCCGGATTTGTTATCTTATTTTATTATATTTAGCCATTTAGTTTAGTCATTCTTTTTTTAATGAGTGAGCAGCCCTACTTGGTGGTTCCATTTCCCAGGCTCTTTGCTACTTATGTTAGCTATTGCACACAAATAACAATCAGCAAGCCAAATCATTTACAAAAAGATGGAGCATGACACACCCACAGGTATTTGATGGTTGGGGACCATAGACTGTAGCTGTATTAGGGACCATTGAGGGCAGCTGTAGATGGTGTTTTTCCTCCCAAGTGCCACACGGGACAACAATGAGCCCTTCAGTGTGTTAGCCTTGATGTCTTTCTGGAATCTCTACCTTACTTACCTTGCAACTTTGTATTTGATGCCGTTTGAGTCGCTCGCATATTTCGTTTGAAACGCCACTTCGCTTCAGTGCTCTAGTCGCCATGTCAGCTTCTTTTTACCGTCCTCTTCTCTGAGTTAAGACTGCAAGAAGTGAAAAAGGGAACACTTCATTTTACAGGTCCACAAATTTCACGGTAAGTAGGTGTTGAGCACGGGTGCGCAGTCGTCCTTCCATTATGCGTATGGCATATTTATTGAAAATTGTAGATATTATCTACATTCTTTACACACCTTCTCACTTCGGCTCACTCCGAGCAACACTGGCGATGAACACTTCTAAGCGCGCACACGCAGGTGCGCACAATGTGATGACGTCACAACAGACCGTTCCACAATACATGGAGTAAGGGCGCTATCTTAAAGTAACACTTAACACCCCCACTCGCTCTTAGCTCCATGGGTTACCTGAAAATAACATGAACAAATAAGGCTTCTCTTTCACCTTAACAATATTAACACACTCCTTTTACACTCCTAAGTGCCAAACATGTCTTGTGCGAACCTTTTCAGCTTTAGCTTAGTTGCTGGCTTTGTCAGTACATCAGCAATCATCAACTCAGTAGGACAGTAATTTAACATAACCTTTCCATTAATTACAGTTTGTCTTAAGAAATGGTACTTAATGTCAATGTGCTTGCACCTTTGCCTGTTTACTGGGTTTTTGGCAAGGGCTATAGTACCTTGGTTGTCCTCGCACACCTTTGTTTGTGCATACTGGTACTTATCTATACCTCTGAGTAGCTGATCTAAATAGATACATTCCTGTATGGCTGAAGCTAAGGACATGTATTCTGCCTCACATGTAGATAGTGCTACTGTGGGTTGTTTCTTTGTCTTCCACGAGATCAGAGACCTTCCTTCACTTAGACTGACACAGTATCCTGTTGTACTTCGTCCATCTGATGCATCTGATGCCCAGTCAGCATCACTGTACACTCTTAAACCTAATGCCTCTGTGTCATTCCTCTTGAAGCATAACTCCTGTTCTGCTGTATCTTTAAGGTATCTGAACATGTGTTTTACTGTGTTCCAGTGTTCCACTGATGGTTCAGCAAAGTGCTGAGATAGTTTACTGACCACAAAACTTAAATCTGGTCGAGTGCCTGTGGACAAGTAGATTAAACTTCCCACTGCCTCCCTGTATTTTCTTGGCTCTTTCATTTTTTCAGCATCATCTGCATAGTCAAGTTTTGGCTCACGCGGGGTCTCTCTGGGTTTGCAATCTTGCATTTGAAACCTCTCAAGTATTTTGCCAATGTACCTCTTCTGTGACATTGTGACTTGACCTTCTGTTTGGTAAAAATCTATTCACAGGAAATGTTTTAATTTTACCTGGATCTTTCATTTTGAACCTTTCAGTGAGCATACTCTTTACACTTTTCAGTACACTTTCGCTGTTAGCTGCTATGATCACATCGTCAACCCATACAATCAAGATTACCTTTTCGTTGTGTTTTTCTCTGGAATACACACAGTGATCAGCAGGATTCTGTGCAAAACTGTTCTCACTCAAACATGTATGTAACAGAGCGTTCCAGTTTCTACCTGACTGCTTAAGGCCGTAGAGCGACTTATGCAACTGACATACAAGCTTTTCACCTGTTTTTGACTTTTTCTCATAGCCTTCAGGCTGGTCAACATAGATTTCACAATCGATAGGTGCATGCAGATAGGCTGTCTTAACATCCATTTGGTGTAAGATCAAGCCCTCCTGTGCTGCTTTTTGCGTGGCCACTCTCACAGTCGTCATATCAGCTGTGGGTGAAAATGTCTCTTCATAGTCAGTTCCTGGTTTTTGACTGTAGCCTTTTGCTACAAATTTTGCCTTGTATTTGTCTGATCCATCAATGTCGCTTTTACGCACGTAAACCCATCTGCCCCCCACTTTCTGTTTACCTGGTGGCAACTAGGTGAGGCTAAAAGTGTTGTTCTCCTCCAGAGATAGCATTTCCTCATCCATGGCATCCTTCCACTGCCTTGAATTTGTTGACTTTATGGCATCCTGCTAGGTTTGAGGAATGTCACATACTGCTCTGTAGCAGAAGTCCGTGCATGTTTGTATTTTGTCCTCTGTATCATCAGTCTCAAATTCCTGCAGATGAGCTGGTTTCCTTTTGGTTCTCTGTGGATACTTCCTGGTTGCAACTTCTGCGGTTTTACCTGGCTGCATGCATTCGGCCTTTTCAGGTAAAGTTTCAGGTTCACATGTCTGAATACCCTGATCTGATACATCCACATTTTCATCAGCATTTTCCTCATTGACATTCATGCTCGGATGTACATCCTGATAACCATGTTCCATGTGTGATTCAGATGTTTGTGTTTCCTTTTCTTTGACTGTCTTGGATGTGAATTTCACCAACCTGTGTTTTTGGACTCTCCCTGTGTCTGGGTAGTACACCAAATAAGCCGGGTTGTTTTTATCATAGCCAATGAAAACGCCTTGCTCACATCTGGAGTCTAGTTTCCCCTTTTCTTGCTTGTAAGCAAAACACTTTGATCCAAATTTCTGCAGTTTGGATATGTTTGGTTCTTTACCTGTAAACAGCTCATATGGTGTTTTCTTTGTGCGTCTGTTGTAACACTTGTTTCTGACATAAGCTGCTGTCTGCATAGCGTAGTTCCATAGTTTGTCTGGTAACTCGCTCTCTATCAGTAAGCATCTACTCATAGTACGCCAGCCTCTCTCTGCTGTGCCGTTTTGGTGAGGTGAATATGGTGCAGATGTCTCGTGTCTTATCCTGTTTTTAGTTAACAGTGCCTTCCCCATAAGGTGCTATATCTGCTAAGAACCTTTCTGTAGCTTGTACAGCATCACTTTTTGACTTTACAAAAATACACCAGCATGGTACCTGAATAGTCATCTGTAAATGACAGAGCAGGCAGCAAATGTGCATATCTGTGTCCCTCTATGCTCAGTGTTGACATGAGACCTGTTAAATCAGTGTGAACTAGTTCTAAGGGTTTCTTAGCCTTTCTGTCTGTCTCCCTATTTCTCGTCTGTGTGAATTTTCCCTGTGTACACACTTCACATAACTGAGCTGGTTTTGCTGCACCACCTTTTATCACCATGCCTTTCACTATACCTTGTAGCTTTTGTACATCTTCATAATTGCAGTGACCCACAATTTCATGCCAAGTTTGCATGTCATGACACCCCTTACATTTGTCAGTGTTTTCCATAACAGTTGGCAAGTAATATAGATTTCCAGTCTCATGGATGTCAAACCTGCTACCGTTCTTGGTAACCATGCGACTGTCTCCTTTCTTGAAAGTGATTGTCGCTCCTCTGTTTGTTGCTCTTGCCACTAAAAAGATGTCATGTGGGTATGAAGATATGTACAGAGCATCCCGCAGCTGTGCTCTGTGCTGTCGTTCAGTGCTGTTCCTCTCCGTTGTGCTATTCCAGTGCACTTGGTCCCGTCAGCTAACTCCACTAAATGGGTCTCGGGCCGGAATGAGTCATCAAAGCTGTCAAACTTACTGATGTTGTTCACAATATGAGATGTTGCTCCTGCATCAACCATGATGCCTTTCATTTTCACGTTGTCTCATGGTCTCTCATTCTTTGTGTGCTTAGCTTTGAAAAAATGGTCTTGGTCACTATTTTGCTCTTCTGCCACTTTTATAGCGCCATCTTGGTCCTTTTTCTTGCACAGGGACTCTTGGTGTGTATTACTTTTACAATAGCCACACCACACTTTTCTGAAGCACTTTCTAGCCTTGTGCCCTTTTAGTCCACACTTGTAACATGTCACGTTACGGTCTTCATCTTTTCTATTGTTAGCATGAGTCTTTGTGGGGCCTCGGCCTTGTCTCGCACTAGTTTTCATCACATTATCTGTAGTTTTTGTTGTTTTCATTTTCTCCACCTCTTCATAAACTCTTAGCCTTCTTTTAAAGTCTGTGAATGTAACGTTATCTTCGTTCTGCGTTACATGAAGGAATCTGGTAGCCCGCCAAGTATCATGGCTATAGTCAGCCCATCACTCATGGTCTCACCTGCATCTCTCAGGACTGTAATAATGTTCTCCGCCCGTATAAGATAGTCAGACTCTCGTTGTCCGCCATGCGTAGCTTGGTCAACGACATGTAGAGGTTTATCATCCGGGGCTTGCTTTTTCCAGAATAATGTTCTTTCAATATAAGAGCCTTCTTGCCATCATCAGCTGCTTCATGTCTTTTTAATGACAGGTCTTTATCATCTGTCAGTCTTATTAGCTCAGCATAGCAATCAGCATTTTTCTTTCTATCTTCTGCTAGCTGTTCTTGATTATTACTGGTGGGCTCATGTAAAATAGTCTCTATTAACTTCAGTGTGTGTAAGTAGCCGAGGAATCTTGTTTCCCAGAGGTAGTCAACTCGCTGACTACCTGAGCAGTAGTAAAGTGTAATGCTGAGCAGATCAGCCGAATAACTGGGTGGATGAGCGCGTCCCTCTACTTCGTGGTCATGCTTTTCATTCCTTTTTTCTTCTTCTTCGTGGGCGTGCTGTCACTGCTGCGCCCTGAGCAGATGACCATCTGAGGAAATACGGTATGTATTACGCAATAATCCTCACGGAAGTAAGACACGAAAAGCGAAGGGAGCGAGACAGGACACATCTCCTCCCCAGGCTTTCAACTGTGGATGCTAAAGACTCAAGTTCATAATGCTGCTTGGCGGATTGCCTGGACATGACTGGTCTTTTAGGACGTGTATTCTTCTCTGTATGCTCTTAGTCATATTTATGTTAATGAGCAAAATATATGCTTTTATTA
The DNA here is from genome assembly GCF_043641665.1 of Enoplosus armatus. Taxonomy (NCBI): domain Eukaryota; kingdom Metazoa; phylum Chordata; class Actinopteri; order Centrarchiformes; family Enoplosidae; genus Enoplosus; species Enoplosus armatus. The sequence goes on along the minus strand of NC_092198.1, from coordinate 21,146,015 downwards.
AAATGTAAATTATTCTTATATTTAACAGAAAATTATTAAATGAACTTAAACTGACTCCGATGGCAGCGATACAGTATGTAATTGCACCAGATGGTTTTCTGATGGTAGTCTCCCAACGATCAAGATCTCAGGTCGCTCAGTTTCAGGGGTTGCCTCTGCAAACTGAAAGCTCTGATCTGAGTTTATGGCCGAGTGTTAACGAGGTGGGCTGAGTGATTGATCACCTGGTCTGATGCTTGCATGGGGGGAGGCACTGGGACAGCAGCAGGTGGTTGTGGTGCAGGAGAGGAAGTCACTGGAGCTGACATAAGCAAAGGAAAACGTTATTGAAGTGCAGTGATGTAGTTTCACAGTAGAAACAAGGAGCGTTATCATGTATGTTGGTATTTACAACATTCTCTATCAAGTAAATATTCACTACTTTAACTGGTTCAGCTTCTTAATAAACTGCCCCAAATGTCCTTAAACCCTGTGAGATGTTCCTTAAAGTTTTTTCCTCACTTCTTGGTTCAGTCAGTCGGTTCAATTTTAGGTCAGTTTTCCATCAGTTCCGGATCCGTTCTGGGAGCAGCTGATAGTACTGAAAACAAAGGGAGAATGTTGGGGACCAAGATACGTTAGGTTTTTATTTGTTTTTTTAAATTTTGGCCAAAAACCCCCAACACAAATTCAGCTTGATTTCCAGTTTTCTGTTCTTACTGACAAAACTAAAAAAAAATGTACCACTCCATATTTAGTTTTTGTTGGTGGGTGGGCCTTCAGCGCTTCCTTGCTTCTGATTGGCTAGTGTGCTCTATCAATTATTATATTAATTATATACATATGATTATATTTGCGCTGTACCCTTCAAAATAAGGGTTCTACCTCTTTGCCTTTAGATGGTGCACTGTCAACACAAAAATATATATATTGCGAAATATAAACAGACAGACAGACAGGGCTACGTTATGATCACAGACCATACTTGTATTGGTGGCTATGATTCAGTTTCATTTATATAGCGCCAAATCATACCAGAAGTTGTGTGGATGTTCTATGAGTCTGTGGTGGCCAGTGCTACCCTCTATGCTGTTGCATGCTGGGGTAGCAGGCTGAGGGTGGAGGACTCCAACAGACTCAATAAACTGATCCGCAAGGCCAGTGACGTTGTGGGGGTGGAGCTGGACTCTCTGACGGTGGTGTCAGAGAGGAGGATGCTGTCCAAGCTGCGGGTCATCTTGGACAATGTCTCACATCCACTCCATGACGTACTGGTCAGACACAAGAGCACCTTCAGTGGGAGACTCATTCCTCCCAAATGTACAACAGAGCGCCACAGGAAATCATTCCTGCCTGTGGCCATCAAACTGTTCAACTCCTCCCTGACTGAAGAAAGAGACTGGAAATCTGGACCTGCTTCCACACATACTACCTCACTATTATTTATTCTTTAAACGTTTTTCAGTGCAATACATATATAGTCATACACAACAGTACAATACATATATATATATATATATATATATATATATATATATATATATATATATATACATACATAATATACATTGTTGTTGTGTATATTTTTTACTTCTATTTTTCACTTAAATATTGTAAATGTGTATATTTTTATTTTCTATTTCTTATTTTTATATTTTGTACATACTTTTAGTCCTAAATTTATGCTACTTTCTACTCTTGAATGGGAGCACCAGTACTGTACAAGTTCCCCCGGGGATCAATAAAGTATTTCTGATTCTGATTCTGATTCTGAAGTTATATCAGGACTCTTTTCCTATGGAGCAGGTCTAGACCGTACTCTTTATAATATTATTACACAGACCCAACAGGTCCCACCATGAGCAAAAGGAAGAACTACCTTTAACAGGCAGAAACCTTGAACAGAACCGGACTGGTGGGCGGCCATCTGTCTTGAGTGGTTGGTTTGACAGAGAGAGAGATGGGGGGGGGGCATACAGAACAAGAGTTCTTTCAGGAGTGTTACATCTGCAGCCAGGGCCATGGCAGCCCCCCTCGAGGCACAGAGAGACACCACACCTCAGGTCTAGTTCAACACAGAACACTGAACCTGAACACATACAACATACTAAACTGAGCTGCTGTCCTCTTTAAGGTAGGGACCTTAAAAAGGCCCGTGCTGCACACAGTCCAGACGCCTCTGGGCACACAGGAGGTTTACACAGCGCGACACCTGCTGGTCATTTCTTGTAACTACCTTTGGCGTGCTTGCTGTCGGTTCTATGCCGTTGTTCTTCCTGATTATTAAGACTTTACTATCCACAGCACATTCTGAGGAAAACTTACTAAAGTGCTTTCATTTTCGAAACAGACATGATGCCTTATGGTCACTCAGCTGCACATGAACAGGCAACACAGACTTTATAATGCATGCACCAACAGTTTTTTTTATTGTCATCGTAGGTCATAAAACGTGCGGCACCTGTCAGTAAGAGCATAACAATAAATAATTATTAAATTATAAATCAATTTATTTAAGGCTATAGGGCATCATAAATTAATATCATTACCACCACCATTACTTTATATTTCTATATGGAACTTGCATTGTGCTACTGTATGTTCTCCCCTCCCTCCCCCTCTAAACCCGACTGGCCACTGTTGGGTCTCTGTAAATAATATTATAAAGAGTCTGGTCTAGAGCTGCCCTGTATGAAATGTGCCCTGGGATAACGTCTTTTATGATTTGGCGATATATGAATAAAATTGAATCATAGCCACCAATACAAAAGTGGTCTGTGTAACGTAGCCCTGTCTGTCTGTCTGTTTATGTTTCGCTATATGTGTTGACACGGGACTGCAAAGAATACAGACCAAATATAATTGATAGAGGACACTAGCCAATCAGAAGCAAGGAAACACTGACGGAAACAATGAGCCGTAACTTTGTGTTGTCAGTAAGACCAGAAAACAAGAAATCGAGCTGAATTTGTTTTTTGTTGTTGTTTTTTGTCCAAAATTAAAAAAAAAAAAAAAAACCCGGTCTGTTTCTGCCTGTGTCAAATGAATTGAAACCCCCCCCCACACAAACGCTTAAAACGTACCTTGGTCTCTCTCCGTCTCTAACTTTCACTTTCTTTCACTTTCACTTTCAGTATGTTTCATTGTCAGTTTGTCATGCGACTGAGATGAATGTTATCCATGCATGCTGTGGTGTTCGTGTGAAGGTGTGGGCTCTGCTATGAATCAGTGTGAGGAGACAGAGGAGGGAGTCCCTCTGTGTGGGGACCATGACACCCAGACCAAAGCTCAGGGGTGAGATGAGGATCTCTAACTGTCCATGACTCTTCTCCATGTCCATCTTGATTCACACTCAAAGCTGCATATGTGTTGTGTTGAAGCCCAGAGCACCAGCAGAGACCAGACTCCAGGACCTGAACCCAGCTGTGTGTCCATCAAGCCACCGGTCCACCTATTTAATTCAGAGATGAACACTGCAGAAGAAAGGTAAGAATTGAAACCAGATGAGTTTGTTATTCTGCCGCTCTCCTTCTGTCAAGTCATAAAACAAAAGGATCTCAGCTTTCATACTGTTTCAATGTTTTTTTTTCAAAGAGGAACATTCAGTATTGAAGGATGGATTTCTTAAAAATCTACAAGTAATACACTATTCAATTGATCAATTGAGAGAAAATGAATTGCCACCAATCTTGATATTAATCGTTCAAGTCATTTATCAATCTAAAAGTGTTGATCACTCTCTGGTTCCATCTTCTCACCATTGTAACTGTGAGTTCTGGACCATATGAAGACTGGAAACTTGTGATGAAGATCTTTCAGTCAAAACAAGTTTTCAGTTATTTAAAAATCTGATCAAAACAAAGAATCAATAATGAAAATATTTGTTAGTTGCAGCTGTAATTAGTGCAAGACAATATCAAATGCACTTCACACAAAAAAAACATGATGTGGCAATTTGAAAAATAACTGATCAGTTTCAGAACCAAGCCATCTGCAAAAAGCAGAGATGCAGACATTTTGCACTACCTCAGTGACCTACCCCAGAGAAATAGGCAAGTCTTTCCCCGAGCCTTTCAGATCTACATACTCTATGGAGGATGTGTCAGTCAGATTCAGGAGTTGTTCAAAGTGTTCCTTCCACGACAAAATCCTCAGTTCGGGTCAACTGTTCTCCCACCTTGCCAGGCTATACTCTGCCCTTCTGAATCATCTGCGGTTAGACAAAACCTCTTTGAGGCACACTGAAAGTCCTTCTCCATGGCCTCCCTGAATTCCTCTTGAGTTTTTGCTTTTGTGGCCACAGAAGCTGCAGTCCTTCTGGCCTCCCAATACCTATCTACAGCTTTACGAGTCTTGTACGAGTCCCAGCCAAGCCTGAAAGGAGTCCATTGGGCCAACCAAGCCCAAAAGCATTCTTTCTTCATCTGCAAGTCCTCCTACACCACTGGTATCCACCAACAGGCTCTTTGGTTGCACCATAGAAGATGCTTCAATTCCCTAGAACCAGCTTTCATATTCTGGAGTCAGCAAGGCAAGGCAACCAACCCTTACATCCGGCTTGCAAGTGGTTTGGCCCATAAGCGGCAGCCCCATGTCATCTTTTACAGCTGACCCACACTGAGCCTTCCAAGTCTGGCTCCAGGGGCCTCCCTAATCTGGGCGAGGCAGGATGCATCCGAAGTCTCGCTTCATAAGGGTGCTGTAATCACTCATAGTGTGATCCCTCACCTGGAACCAATTTGCCTTGGGTGGTCCTACCAGAAGGTATTGCCTTTCACAAGGTCAGGCAAGTTTATTTGTATAGCACCTTTCAACAACAAGGTAATTCGAAGTGCTCTACATAGGACAGAAATGCATTTAGAAAAGATATAAAAAAAAACACAAGGCAATAGAAAAGAAAAAGAAAATATAGGAGAAAAATAATCTAAAATAGAATAGGACAAATCAACCAGCAGAATAAAAATTACAGTGCAGCGCAAGATATCAATGAATAGTACTAGGTTTAACTTAATAAAATGCAGGGGCAAACAGAAACGTTTTCAGACTTGATCTGAGAGGTCTGGACGGTTCATAGCAGAGTAGCTTTAAACTTTGTTGTTGTTGTGTTGTTGTCATCAATGGTTGAACACAAAGTATTGCTTATTTTTCCTGATTGGGGAGCTGTAATTAAGCGTCATAATTGAAGGTAAGAAAATACATGATGTGATTTTTAAGTTTTTGCAAATCTGCTGAAGTGACAAGATATATCTTTTTGTTTCTTTCCTTTTCTATCTATCAGCACCAGCTTTAGTACAAAGACACAGAACGTTTTTTCCAGGCAATTTGGACAATCAACAATTCAGTTCAATTTAGTTTTTTCCACAGAGTTCAGCAGCACCCCGGTGGTCAGTCTGTCCAGCAGCATCCAACAGACCTGGACTCCATATTTAGGGTGTGTAAATGTCCAACAACAACTTTTACTTTTACTTCAACTGCAAATGAAATGAAAACATCATTAAAATTGTAGGTCCTTTCCTTTCCAGCATCTTGAGGAAAACATTGTCACTTTTGTAAAGAAGGAGCTGAAGAAGTTCCAGAAGGTTCTGAGTTCAGATTACCCAGAATGCTCAGAGAGGCAGAGTGAGGATGAGCAGTTGGTGGATGATGAGGAGGAAGAGCAGAGGAGGAGCAGCAGAGAGGCATTTCTAAAGATCACACTGCACCACCTGAGGAGAATGAAGCAGGAGGAGCTAGCTGACCATCTGCAGAGCAGTAAGAGGATTTTACACACTTAACTGAGCTCACATTGACACTAACATCCACTCACCTATCTTATTTGTTGTTTCATTCAGGAACTGTGGCTGCAGTTTGTCAACATCGACTCAAATCTAACCTGAAGAAGAAGTTTCAGTGTGTATTTGAGGGGAAACCCAACCCTTCTGAATCAGATCTACACAGAGCTCTACATCACAGAGGGAGTGACTGCAGAGGTCAATGATGAACATGAGATCAGACAGATCGAAACAGCATCCAGGAAACCAGACAGACCTGAAACAACAATCAGATGTGAAGACATCTTTAAACCCTCACCTGGGAGAGATGAACCAATCAGAACACTGATGACAAAGGGAGCGGCTGGCATTGGGAAAACAGTCTTAACACAGAAGTTCACTCTAGACTGGTCTGAAGACAAAGCCAACCAGGACATACAGTTCACATTTCCATTCACTTTCAGAGAGCTGAATGTGCTGAAAGAGAAGGAGTTCAGTTTGGTGGAACTTGTTCATCACTTCTTTACAGAAACCAAAGAAGCAGGAATCTGCAGGTTTGAAGAGTTCCAGGTTGTGTTCATCTTTGACGGTCTTGATGAGTGTCGACTTCCTCTGGACTTCCGTAACAATGAGATCCTGACTGATGTTACAGAGTCCGCCTCAGTGGATGTGCTGCTGACAAACCTCATCAGGGGGAAACTGCTTCCCTCTGCTCGCTTCTGGATAACTATACGACCTGCAGCAGCCAGTCAGATCCCTGCTGATTGTGTTGACAGGGAGCCAGTGCAGCGAAGCTAATACAGGAGAAATATGATCTCTTTCGTAAAATAGTTTAATTGAATCTCTCTGAGGCCTCCTCTCTTAGCTTTATGTCTCAGAATGAATTAGTGTATAAATGTTCTCAAGTCTCTTATTGTCCACTAAAGTCACATCTTCCTGTATTGTGTTTTAAATAACGTGCTGTTTGGCCCTGTGTCAATCTGGATGTTACTGTCCTGCCTTTTCCTGTACTTCTCATATCTCAGACTTTTCTTTGAATTCTTTAAAACCATCGCCCCATTCTCTCTGCTTCTGCCACCTTTCCTTCAGTCTGTGCTTAATTACACTGTTCCTCTCTGTCTTACCGAAGGAAATTGATAAACCATCAATCTTTTCCCAGCGTTAACGTTAAACTCTGGAGCCATGAATGCTATTTCAATTTTAGTGATTTAATTATTTGAAGCATCTATATAGATATATAGTATATAACTGTGGCACTATTATCTTTGTTCTTCTTTTCAGTTAATCCATGGTTGTATTGCTGGTAAAGGTACAGTTGGACTCATGTTCATTTGAGATATTCCTAGTTCAGTTGCTTTCTGTGTACCCGTCCATCCAAAGCTTTATGTTTCCTTCCTCTCCTTTTCCCAGCTAGTAATGAATGGGTCTTGTGTTGGATGGTCTTGAACATGACCCTGTAAGTTAACCAAGCAATTCACTGAAAGCTGTACTGTATCCTTCTTAGTTGTAATGCTGACGTTGGAGTTGTTCTAAAGGCACCTGAACATGATCTCATAGCCTGATTTTGAATGTGATCTCACCAAATCTACCAGAGATGTATTTGCTGCAAATCCAAACCACACACCCATAATCTAACATCGATCTAATTAAGCGCGGCTCTTTCTGCCACACATTCACTTCCAACCAGACATCCCATCACATGTGACACTTTATTCCACAGCCTGAGGTATTCTATCGTCGAATCACAACCCTAAAAAATGTTTTACCCGCTCCAATTCTTGATTAAAGAATTTTATTTTTTAAATGAATAGTAATTTTCTGTCTTTAAAAACATTGTTTTTGTTTTGTCCACAGAAAATCTAAAAACCCCACTTAAATGACCACTACCCAACTTTCCCAATAGCTTCTTGTAATGTCTTTGCAATAAAGTCCACATTGTTTCCTCTTTTCCAACCGGTCTCACCGTCTGCAAAGAATCAGAATCAGAATCAGAAACTGTTTATTGCCAAGTAACATACATTATAAGGAATTTGCTGTGGTCTGAAGGTGCTATTGTTTTGATAACAAATAAGTAGAATATAAAAGCTAAAATAAGAATAAGAATAAAAATAAAAATAAGATAAGATAAATAACAACAGTGCAGTGACCAGAATAAAGTAAAGTGTCCAGGTAAAGTGTCCAGTAGGGGGTGGGTGCGTTAATGTAACGCAGGGGGGACAGGGGTGATGTACGTTAATATAACGTATAAGTAGTGTTTGTGTTCGGGGGGGGGGGGGGGGGGGTCAATGTAAGTTCGAGAGAATAAGAGAAATTGTATATGTTTTTATACATGTATAAATGTCTATGTTTCGGTTCATTTGGAGACATGAAACAGGCTCGTCGTTTGTGGCCTGGTTTGACACTTGTCAAGGCGGCTATAGCACTGCGTCACTCTTGTCTTGTCCAATCAGCGAGCTACGTGTATCACGCTGCGGGTTCACAGGTCAGGGGTTGCCAAGGAGAGAGGAAGATGGCGGCAGGCAGGCTGGGCTGTTGGCGGCGCTAAATCAGATTTAGCAGGCAGATAATACGAACGAGTACAGCGCCTGTGCTGCAGATTTTCCCCTCTGCTCTTTAAAACGATACTCCGAAGGAACAAGGACAGTAATGGCGCTGCTCTACGGCTTGTTATGGCGGCTCTTGCTGGTTCTGGTCCACGTCAACAGAGCGCTCATCTCCTGGCTCCGTGTCCGGCTTCGCAGCTGGAAGGGCCGGCTGTGGGAGCGGGCGATGGCCGCTCTGCTACTGCCTTTAGCCCTGGCCGGGTTGTCGGACCACCAGAAGAAGTTAAATCACAACCCCGATGCTAACGCCAACCCGCTTACCGCAAACCGCACCGCCAGCCGCCGCTCACGGTGGCTGTCTGACGGCAGGTCTCTGGAGAAGCTGCCGGTCCACATCGGCCTTTTGGTAGCAGAAGAAGAGCCCAGCTACACGGACATAGCGAACCTGGTGGTCTGGTGTATGGCTGTCGGCATATCTTACGTCAGCGTCTATGATAACCAAGGTAAAGATTTTACACTTACACATGACTGTGCTGCTAATGTTTGCGCGGACAGACTCGACCCTCGGTGTCAGCCGGTTGTCTGGCCGAGTGAAGGAGCACCGCTATTTAATTTACCTTTCTACAGTGATACATCTAACTTCACGTTACTGAGCGCGTTGTTTCTGCTGCTAAACCACTCTCTAATGTTCCCACTAAGCCTCTCTAAAACAGGTACGCATATCATAAAGGTTAGAAGACCCCCATAAGAGAAGGAAAATGTGGGTTCCCATCATCAGCCCCCAGTGCCTTTTTTAGTAAATAAACCCAGAGTCTTACAGTAAATTCTGAAAATGACTAAACATGCAAAGTGTGCGTAACTGCAATTACAAGTTCCCCTTCACGGGACAGTCTACGGCACTGTTTGAGTGTACACGTCAAAACTCCACAATAGTTTTCTTATCTCATCATTTTCAGATACCCCTTTGTGTTTTGATTAGTTGGATTCGATACGTTTGTGTGCCTTTCATAACGTTTCGTAACTCATCGGACCACAATTTATACAAGTGGGAGAAGTGATCCTCCCTCCCCGCTATGAAAACGATCCACCAACCGGCCACCTCCTCATTGCAGTAATGTCATGTGACTGGAGGGGTTATATTAGTTTGTTCCACGTTATGTGCCTCAGCTACAGTTACGCAGAGACTGTGCTCCTCTTTTTCCAGTCCGACGAAAACAAGAAATGCCTAAATGAGACTGTTTCATTCAGGCTAGCTTGTTGAACGTCTGGTATTTGTTATTTGGGTCTAAATGATTGTCCTGGTTAAATAATGGGACCCAGGGTGAGCTCATTCAAAAGCAACTTCATCCCACTTGAAAGAGCTGGAGTTTATAATGTGATCAAGTGATTCAAATTGGTCGTGTGAAAGCCCCATTTTATTACTTCCTGCTCTGTGAGTACCTAGATCTCTTCTTGTGAAAGCTCACCCCGCTGAATTATGTAATATGGTCCTGTTTCAGTCTTCTCCTTTCCCAGCTGATGCATCTCTCCCAGTGGAGCCATTTTTTGAATATGTGACGGCTGGAGTTGATTCTGATCAAAACAGCAATAAGATGACGTTAGAGTCATCTTTTGAAATGTAGAAAATATTTCCCGAGCTGTAACGTTTCATGGTCCCCTTGTAGCCTGTTGCTGCTCTCTCCTCCAGCATCCAGCGTCTGTCTGTTTCTTTTTTTAAATTTTATTCAGGATTGAATGCTTGTCATCCTCATGTCTCTCTCTTCCCCCAGGTATTTTTCGGAAGAACAACTCCCGTCTGCTGGAGGAGATAGTAAGGCAGCAGCAGGACTTGCTGGGCGTAGACGGGTCCAAATACAGCGTGGAGTTCCTGAGCAACGGCAGCGAGAAACACCAGCACCACGGTAAGGTTGTGGCACAGCTGACTCCACTGTTATTTCGGCATAATCAGTTACAGTCGACTTTCTCCACTCAACTGATCTCTTAAATGTCATGTGAAGGAGAAACCTGGTTCTCCCATGCTGGAGTTTTTTTTGGGCGTGTGTCCATATAACCGTGTTTCTAATCAGCTTTTTACAAATTCACATAAGAAAAGACTGCATACAGGGTAAGTAGCAGTGGAGCGGCCTTCTCTATAAGATCATTACATGGAGCAATGCATCCTCATCTTTAAAATAACTCCACAGTCTGACTGAAACTGAAACTAACACACACACACACACACACACACACACACACACACACAACGTCTTCTATCACTGCTGCAGTTAAAATAAGTAAGCTGGGGTTCCAAAATAGAGTTGGGGGAGGAATGTGATTACTGAGCGGCTAAGGGGAAACAGATTTACAGGAACCTGGTTACTACTGTGCCGATGAACACTTAAACTGACTAACAGAGTATTGTTGCTCATAATGTATTGGGGGAGGCACTGCTTGGAACATAAGAAGTCAAAGTTAAGTTTGGGCTGTCGTGTAGTTGCGGTTATATTCTGACACTGTCGAGTTTGTCGGAAAATAATTTGTCTGGGTTTCTATCGGTGTTTGGCCCGAACCAAAACATTTAGCAGGACTTTTTGAACTTTGCAAAAAGTTCAAAACACAGCACATTTAAACCAATTGAATGAAAATTGTTTACCTGTTGCTCAGCTGTGTTGTAAAACTTGGACGCGGAAGCTTCATTTCCCCATCTCTCGTCTCACTGAAAGCTCATGTATAAGAACTTTAAGGGTGGTTGCTTGGTATAGAGAGCTGAACCCCAAGCTGCAACGTGATGCTGAGGTTTTCTGACCATAGGTCAAGCTAAAGGGATGTCTGTTGTCGCACTAGCTGGTTACAACGCCGACACACAAAACTTCCAAAAACATTTACAGAGCAAAGTGCAAACCTGAATAATTGGCTGATGTCGTCGCTATCCGCTCGACATCATCTCCTTCTCTTTGGATTAACTGAGCTCAAAGCTTTCTCCTTTTTTAACAAACATATATTTTGAGTGGAAGGAGAAGGACATAATGACAAACATGGAGGTTGTATTCACAAACGGCAGGCTGAGATTTCCCTGTCCACTGTCTTTCTGTTGGATGAACACCAGGACAGGAGTATTGCTTTCCTCTGCGTGGTGTTGGACTAGTTTCCAGGCTATTCTTCCAGGACACGGAGGGCGGAACCTGACACTGCCAGCCAGCCCACAGAAACCCACATCCACAGGTTTCTATTTCAAACTACTTAAGTACAATCGGAGCCCTAAAACGGTACCTATCAGGATTGTTTGTCAGTTATTCATCAAGGTAGTTTTATGGGAGCTTGAAAGATCCCAGACCGAGGATGCTTCAAACGCACAAAACCTTCAAAAATCAAATCTTTCTGCGCACGAAATCGGCGAGGCTCAATTAAAGGGAATAAAAACTGTTCTCTGTACAGTAGAAAATAACAAGAAAGTACAGTTGTATTCCACTTGCACGTGGTCTCTGTGTGGGAAGCAGGTAAGCAGTAAATCACAGCGAGCTGGAAATGAGTTCTGAGGCCGCCGGGCAGAACTGGATCTGACTCCAACACAATAGAGAGTTTGTCTCTGTCAGTCAGATCTGATCTCCCCAAGCTGCGGAACAGGTGCCACCAGTTAGTCCTCTGCCGGCTGAGGCATGTCGGTTCTTGTGGTTTCTGTCCACTTCCTATAGGCTGGAGCTCCAGTGTTTCCTGTATATAGAATTAATTTGGGTGAGGGTACGCAGGTTCTGAAAGTTATCCGGAATGGAGCGCTCATTAGTTTTATTTCAATACAAATCACAATTACATACAAACAAACACACCCCATTGTTCTTTGTGTTCTCTCTTGAAAATAATATTTGACTGACTGTGAATGACATGTTTTTTGATAACACTGGTCAACACCAAATTTATTGTTTAAGTTTTTTTAGCTGATTTAGGATAATTTTGATGTGCTGAATCCAAAAATCACATTGGTTTTGCTCAATCAGGTCAACTTTATGAACTAAGCTACATATTTGTTTTTTGACGTTTTTGTTTACATGTACGGGTATTTTCACGTCATATGATGCAAAATTATTTTATATTTCTTGCAATAAATGAATTCTGAAGATTTTGCATGTGCCAACTTATGACTAATTGGTTTTTTTTATATTACAAATGAATGAAATGGCTTCGACTAGAAGATCTTGCAAAAATAAGCCTGACGTATTCTGCTACATCTGCGGTGAATACACCATTGTTCCTAACAGGAATCTAGTCACAAGTTTCATAAAGCGTGCTTACCATGCTTATTTTGGTATTAAACTTGGTGACCAGGATAAAGCTTGGGCGCCACACATGGTATGCAAGTCATGGAGTCATGAACAAGGATGGTGGCTGCTTCACTTACTTGTGCCATGCTTTTCCAGGATTAACCATAGAGAAGTTGAAAGCTGGCATCTTTGATGGTCCTAAAATCCGTCAGCTCATCAGAGATCCTGAGTTTGAAAACTCAATGAACGAAGTGGAACTGGAAGCATGGAAGGCTTTTGTTCTGGTCGTGAAGAACTTTCTTGGCAACAACAAGGCCAGGAACTATGCAGAACTTGTCACCAATATGCTGACTGCTTTCAGAAACCTTGGATGCAACATGAGCATCAAAATGCATTACTTATTCTCACATATGGATCGGTTTCCTGAGAATCTGGGATCAATGAGTGATGAGCAGGGGGAGAGATTCCATCAGGACATAAAAGAGATGGAGACCAGGTATCAGGGACGCTGGGATGCAGTCATGATGGCTGATTACTGTTGGACTCTGAAGAGAGACATCCCTGCTGCTGAGCATTCGAGGGCTTCGAAGAAACAGAAGTTCATGCCCTGAATTTTGCACAATGACGACGTAACGTTCAATTTACATGTACTTACCTTTATCAATGTCTATTATTCAATTTACAGAAATTGAAGTTTGTAACATTTAATTAATACATTCTGTTAGAAAACAATTTTTTTCTCCTAAAACCTTTTTTGGATGAGAAATATTAACGAAAATCAACTGATAATCTCACAAAAATGTAATCAATTTAGTCAGAAGATCTGATTTTTCAAAATCAAATTAGCCTAAAAACCTGACCTGATTGAGAAAAATGGATGTCATTTTTGGATTCAGCAGTGCAAAATGGTCCTAATTCAGTTGAAAAAACATAGACAACTTACAAAATTCTTTTTTTGGTAACCCAGTGTAATGCAACTGGATTACAGTTCACTAACCCACAGTCCACATCTGTTATGTTATGTTATCTAATCAATCCAAAGTCAAACACAAACATAACTGACTTACCTAAACGGATGAATTATATGAAATGAGTTCCTTTCATTTGTAAAATATTATTTATTTAATAACATTAACCTTTTAAATGATGGGTGCATTTGGACTCTTCCATTCTCTAAGGACCAGCCAAATCCTTGACACAGGACCCATCCATGATGTGTCTGCCTGTATATGATTCAGTCCAGGTACATAAGAGAAACCACACAATATACTTCATCCAGGGCACTTTGGAACACAAATCCCCAGGGCCACTTCCATATACATTAGTTCAGTGTTTCATCACAGAGCAGACCCACTTTTACAAGTTTGTAATAAACTTCTATGAATGGCCTCATAACTGGCCTCATAACATTCTTCTCCTTCTTGCCTCTCTGATATATTTTCCATTGTTAGATATAGTATGAGCCCACGTTTCTTTATCTGTCCTCCTTCAGGTCCCTTTGCCACGTTAGCCGTAGATTCTTCCACTTATTTCGGATTATATCACACAACATTTTGTAACATTTTGGATGCAGACTGCATAGAGTCAGGAAGTGCAAAATACCTGTTAAACAGCGAAGGGGCATTTACTTGACACACGGCATCTGAGCTGCCTGTTTCTCCTAATGCTGTTGGACCCAGCCTCCCTTAAAAGATCAACACGGCTCAGTGTTATTCATGTAGTCGGAGCTTGAGCTCATATTTCTTCTATTGGTACTGATTTAGCTTCATTTGATATAACTGAAGAGGCACATTTCTCATATTTATTCCAAATCGCACAAGAATGTGGAATACACAAATAAACGAGTGCCTAGAGCACCCTGACCCAGGGACGAGCAAAACACACCAACCCATTTAAAGTGTTAGTGTTTGAAACTGAACTTGTCCATGGAACTGCAGGGCGGTCGGTCTCACGTTTAAAGATGCAGAACCATCTTCCCTGTGAAGGTACATCATGCTCAAAGTTTCAGTTGTGGGCAGTGGAAGGTGATCATGCTTTGTGTGTCTGTGTGTCTGTGTCTGTGTGTGTGTGTGTGTGTGTGTGTGTGTGTGTGTGTGTGTGTCTGTGTGTGTGTGTGTGTGTGTGTGTCAGTGGTTTCCTGCAGGCCCACAGTCAAAGTGTTGTCTCCAGAGGACGGGAAGCAGAGCATTGTCCAGGCAGCGCAGAAGCTCTGCCGCTCGGTGGAGAACAAAGAGAGGAGCTCCAAAGACATCAGTGTCTCCATGCTGGACATCCTGCTCAGAGGTACCAGTTTGTGACGGTGTGCATATGTGTGTGTTGTCAGTGGTGAACACAAGGCATGCTGCGTCACAGCTGCTCTAATGTCACAAAGCCAAAGAAACTGTGATATTACCATGTCAGGCATGTATGCTGCTGGGGTGTGGGCACATTAGTGTAATCAGGGGTTGTGCATCTGGCTGCAGCAACTTCATAACAAAGTAACTTGCATTTTGAATTCGGCCACCTAAATTATGTCCTCACAGTGTGAGACATCCACATTTCTGGATTATTCAAACTTTCGCATCCCATCCGCACATTACTGATGGGCACTTTTGGTGGGCTGTGTACCACTCTGGTGATATATTGCAAGGGGTGTGTGCCACGCTGATGTCATGTCGCAGATGAGCACGGACCATTAACGATCACCCATGTTCACATTTTGTGTCATTTCTGCAGTCGTATTATTGAATAACAATAATAATGACTCGTATTACTGAATAATAATACATACCGTTGAATAATAATACGAGTGTTTGAAGTCACAGTGTTAAGTGTTCACATGCTGATGACATGCTGCCGCTCTTTGTGTGCTTCGTTTCAGAGTCCAAGAACATTCCAGACCCTGAGCTGGTGGTGAAGTTTGGTCCTGTGGACAGCACACTGGGCTTCCTGCCCTGGCACATCAGACTCACTGAATTCATGTAAGCAACTGTCTGTCTGTCTGTCTGTCTTTGTGTTCAGGCTTGTCGGTTATATATAAGAATAATAAGAATTGTAAATTGGGCCTGAGTGTGCGTACACCAGCAGAAGGTTCAGGCGTCATTATGAAACAGCCCCTCAACATGACCAGTAGATGTCACTGTGTGTTTTTCTCCGTTCCCTCGTGTGCAGTTTGACATGGCCTGCTCTGTGTCCACAGCTCCCTGCCGTCCCACAGAAACGTGTCCTATGAGGACTTGTTGGGTGCCCTACAGCAGTACGGCGCCTGTGAGCAGCGGCTTGGCCAGTGACGCGCAGGCCGCCATCACGTTCTTCAGACAGGAAGAAGTGCGGCGCTCGCAGTCGGAGGAGACTTTGGACAGGCGGTGACCCCTCCATGCCGTGCCGTGTCCCCCACTACTCCTCTCGACAACTCTGTCCATCTCCTGGATCTCTAACAGACTTAGACAACTCAAAGACAGGGGGAACCAAGGAGACTTAGCCAGCCAGCTCACTTCCTGCCACTAGCTCTTGTCTTATAATAAACTCACATTCCAGGACTTCTGGAAAATGCTCTCCAAGCCGTCAGAGACGCACTCTGACAGGAGAAGACTGCGTGTTCTGTCCTCTCGGACCCTCTGGCTCACTGTTTGTCATTCAGTCACCAGCTGCTGTTTACTGCTGAAGAAGAAGAAAATGACTTGCCTTCACTCAGCAGATAACAAAGAAGAAACAAGGCTTTGTGCCCGTTCTCATGAGGCATCCCGGGGAAAGGCCGCTGCATTTTAAGGAGAAGCCCAGCGACCAACGACACATGAGTTGAACCGCAGAAGTTGAGCTTAGGGACAGAGTGATTATAATAATAAGTGTAAATATGAGAAATCCATGTGGCTCTGTGTCCGTCCCTGTGGCCTCCATCTTGCAGTCATGTGTTCATGTATGTTGTTGCTACAGAGGTTTGTTTGATGGCTCCTGTTAGACTGACCAAGCTCTGAAATAAAGACATGCACTGTCTGTCTGTCTGTCTGTCTGTCTGTATGTGTGTGTGTCTCTTGACAGCTCTTATACAAAAGTCCCCACCCCCCCCAAAACAGCTTAGCCATCTCCATCTGCCCATGCAGACCAGGAGACGATGAATGGTGAAAGTCCACAGAAAGCTAGTAAGTGGAGTTTGAGTTTAGATTATTGATTTTTTTTTTCTTACTACTATTTCTACTCCACTTGGGTCTTACTTTCATAGATTCCAAACGGCAGTAACAACAACTTCATCCTCACCAAGTCACTAACAGATCTGGGAACACATCTAGCGACATCACTAAAAACAAGTCTTGACGGGTCAAGAAACACGAGCAGACGGTTTGGAAACAAACTGACCCACCTTCTACTTAGACTCATGCCTGCCATGTCTGACTGGCTCTGCCCACACGGCATTATTATTACTGATAGAAATTAGGTTTTATTGTACCTCATGGGCACATTTCTCTCACCTCTATGACCTGCTCATAGTGATGGCTCCCAGTCTTGAAGTCTGCACTTGAAGCGTCCATACTAAAAAAAATAAATAACAAGCTGGTTCAAACACTGGTACTTATGTCTCATGATCACTATATGGCAGTCAGTTGTCTGGGTGAGAACTATAAATCCCTTAGATGAATGCACACCGCACGTGGTAGAAATGCCAGACCTGTAGCATCAGACCTGTAACACCTGACCTGCAATGCCTGACCTGTAACACCTGACCTGCAACACCATACCTGTAACATCAGACCGGTAACCTGTAACACCAGACCTGTTACTCAGACCTCACACCTGGAGAGAAACACCTCCAGGTGTGAGCAGGCAGACGACCCTGTGGCAGAAACCACTAAACAAAATGAGGACCTGGCAGCTTTTATTCCACCCTCTGAACCAGATTTTCTATCAGTCTTTGATTTCTTTTGTCCTCTCCTGATATCTCCAGAGGGCTGGCTGTGTCCTTGGGTTGAGAGACGGGTGTGACAGGTCATTATGTTGGTACTGGGGGCAGCTGGAGGCAGTGCAGGCCCCCCTGAGGGACAAAAAAAAACGTATTACTTAATATTTAGTTATCGAGTTTGCTCAATAAATACATTTTTTTTAAAAGCCCTTTAGGGGGGCGTGGACTCATCCAGGATGTGGCCCAGTAAGTGATGAAACATGAGGTAAGGCCTGATAGTGAAGGGCTGCAGACGACCGGTCTGAGTTAGACGCTGATACTGGTCACACATCCTCATGTATTACGTCTTCATCCCAGGAGGAGGTCTGGCCACACTGCCACCTAGTGGTACAATCAGCTCCTCCGCGTTACATGACGGACCTGGTCCTGAATCCCGTAGTGTCTCATCAGGGACGGGAGAGCTGGAGAGAAGGGTACCCCCACCCCCCCACCCCCACCTCCCCAGCAGCCAGTTTGCAACATCGCGGCTCTGTATCCCCCTCTAAACATAGCTGTCTGCAACACGGAGACCAGGACGGTCCGCCGCTTCTCCGCCGCCGCCGAGGTTAGCCTGCTCCCCCCCCTCCCGTTCCTCCTCCGGTCCTCCTCTGAGCAGAATGCGCTGATCTCCGCTCAGATCTGTGGAAGGATGATTTCTGTCGTCTCCACTGTGGAGAGCGTTCCCAGAGGCACGGGCACCCCGGCGCCGAGTCTCTACCAGCGGATCAGGAAGGTGTTAACCAGGTAAGAGAACGGTGACGGCGCTGATCCGAGACCAGCATCCCTTTACATTCACTCCACGCTCAGTCAGAATGGCAGCGGCGGCTCATCGCTGCGGGCAGGGACAGGGCGACTCTTTTCCTTTTGTTTCATACACCACCTGAAACACCCGACCTACAACACCGGACCACCAGACCCGCAACACCACACCTGCAATACCAGACCTGCAACACCAGACCTGTAACTCAGACCTGTTACAGGTAGTAAGACCTGACCTGTAACACCAGACCTGCGACACCAGACCGGCAATGCTAGACCTGCAACACCAAACCTGTAACTCAGATATGTAACCTGTAACCAGTAGCATCTGACCTGTAACACCAGACCTGTAAAACCAGACTTGCAACACCAGACCACCAGACCCAAAACACCAGACCCACAACACCAGACTCGCAACACCACACCTGCAATACCAGACCTGCAACACCAGACCTGTAACTCAGATATGTAACCTGTAACCAGTAGCATCAGACCTGTAACACCAGACCTGTTACAGGTACCAACTCCAGACCTGTAAAACCAGACTTGCAACACCGGACCACCAGACTGCAACACCACACCTGCAATACCACACCTGCAACACCAGACCTGCAACACCAGACCTGTCACTCAGATATATAACCTGTAACCAGTAGCATCAGACCTGTAACACCAGACCTGCTACAGGTACCAACTCCAGACCTGTAAAACCAGACCTGTAACTCAGAGCTGTTACAGGTAGTAACACTTGGCCTGTAACACCAGACCCGCAATAACTGACCTGCAACACCATACCTGTAGCATCAGACCTGTAACACCAGACGTGTGACGCCAGAACTGCAATGCTAGACCTGTAATACCAGACCTGTTACAGGTACCAACTCCAGACCTGCAACACCAGACCTGTAACCTGTAGCATCAGACCTGTAACTCAGACCTGTAACCTCTAACATCAGACCAGTAACCTGTAGCGTCAGACCTGTAACACCAGACCTGTAACACCAGACCAGTCTGCTGCTGCTGCTGCAGGAAGCAACAGATGGCGACTGCATCTGCCCTTTGCATGAACATCACATCATGTGTGTGTTCAAGCGTTTGAGTAGAGGCATTTCTCCACCCGATGGTACTGGAGCAGAGCATGAATTTGGTGTGCTGGTTAGGTGCCTGCTGGAACAGGAGGAGGAGGCTGCCATGGTGGTTTATCAGCCTTATACTGAGGTTCTCTGCTGGAGCCTCATCATCTCCAGCTGCCTACCTCTCTCACTATTTCTTGCACACTCCCTTTGTGTTTGTCATGCTCTCAGACACACACACACACACACACACACACACACACACACACACACACACCTTGTCCCCTACCCTTTCCTGCCATCTGCTGTTCATCCCTGGCATCTTGTGATTGTGGTGCCTTGGGCAGTTGGACCAGCTGCCTTGCTGCAAGCTGATTTTGAGACCAGCATATCAGGCCTATGTCACTGTATGTGTGTGTGTGTGTGTGTGTGTGTGTGCGGACAGAACAAAGCAGGCTCACATGCAAACCAAGGAGTCGACGTGTCAGGAAGAGAGCAAAATACAAACACAATACTGTGCCTGCACCCAAAGAATGCAAGTCAAGTTCGGACCTCTCAGGCTCGTGAACTCATGTTGGTCAGATTTGTTCCAGTCATAACTTAAAACTAGCCAGCTAAGAAGTGGCTGCAGCTCACTATCAGCTGCTGTGTAGGTCAAAATGGTCCACCTTATTTAATTTGAAGAGAGAAATCAGAGTTCTTTGTTGCGTTACTCATGTTTTTGCAATATGCTGCCCTTTAACCACTCATTGATAATAGAGCCTCCCTGCTGTGTATTGCCTCTGAGCGGCATCCCTGATCCTGATTTCATCCATATCGAAGCTGATAACAATGGCTGATATCGCTTTCCCTTCTGATGGGGATCCCTGAGTTTTGGTTGTTAAAAAGTTAGATATGTATGCGCAACTTTTCCAGTTGGAAAATACACTCAGTGGCCACTTTATCAGGTACAACTGTACACTAGCTCGTTAATGCAAATATATAATCAGCCAATCAGAATGGGGTCTAAATGACGTTGAGCGTGGAATGTCAGATGGGCGGTTTGAGTATCCCACAAACGGCTGATCTCCTGGGGGTCTCCAGGGCTTACAGAGAACGGCCAGACTGGTTCAAGCTGTAACTCAAATAAATAGGACATGACAACAGGGTGCAGTATGCAGCGAAGCATCTCTACACACAACACGTGGACCCCTGAAGTGGAGGGCAACCACAGCGGGCTCTTCTGCTCTGAACAGGAAACTGAGACGAGGAGCGAGGGGGGTTGGGGGGGCTCAGCAAACCTGGACAGTCGAAAGATGGGCAGGAAATCCGTCGCCTGGTCTGACAAATCAAATGACTTGCGTGCCAGATGGCAGTCAGCGGGGCACCTTTGGGCTGAGGTGGGATGGGGGCCTCTGCAGACACTGCAGGTCACGTCGTCATGGACAGGAAATATTTGAGAAATGTTTCCAGCAAGTAGTTGGATTTGTGTCACAAGGAACCCTCTAGCACTGCAAGAGAGGTGTACCTAATAAAGTGACCACCGAACTTGTTTGTATTCTGGGCAAACTATGTAATCCTAAATATACCTCATGTATGTATAATATATCAGCCATGCTGATGTCCAGTATCTTCGTCTCAATGCTGGACCTTAATGCTCCACATCTACAGCAGCATTCTTCTGCTGTCCAGTGCCATCTTTGTTACTGTTGGTTAGAATAACCAGGAAAACAACAGACCCGCTCCCCAGCATTAAAGCAGCTGTAATCAATGTTTTTATAACAGCGTATCAAATGACAATGTGAAACAATGTGACAGTGGTCACGTAGTGATGAACCTGATTCTGCAGCTCCCCTGGGCTTTACAGAACTTCATAGTGGCTTTCAGCGCATCGCTTATCGGTTGTGGTTCACTCTCAGCGCTCTCATGGCGTCATGTTTAGAGACAAAGCTGTAAAAACAAAACAAACAAAAAAAAAACACTGTACACTACCTGAAGAGACGCATATTTGTGGTAGAGGTCGCAAACAGAGCTGGTGAATGAGTCCGGAGTGAATATCGGACACAAACACGACTCCAACTGAGGGATCATGTTGTCCTGTAACTGCTGGATGATATGTCAATGTTGTGCCCCCAAATGGCCAATAGAAATCAGTTATTGCAGGTTTAAGAATCATCTCAGGCACGATGTGTTTGTGTTATTTGCCCCATGACAGATAGAACTATATCTAAGCTGAGTGCTGCTGCTGTAATACTGGGGCTGTTACACTGCCTTATGATTGGGGTGTAAAATCATCCTAATGAAACACTGATGAGCATTTGTCCGTGTTTTCCTGTCCTCTGCAGGGATCTGTTGGTGACCCTGGCCCTGGGTCAGGTCCTGTCCTTGTTAATCTGTGCTATCGGCCTGACCAGCAAGTACCTGGCTGATGACTTCCACGCTAACACGCCGGTGTTCCAGAGCTTTCTCAACTACATCCTGCTGTTCCTGGTCTACACCACCACACTGGCAGTCAGGCAAGGTACAGACAGGAGCTGAGGTGTGTGTGTGTGTGTGTGTGTGTGTGTGTGTGTGTGTGTGTGTGTGTGTGTGTGTGTGTGGCCAGAATCACTGGTATTGTAATGTACAGTCTATCTCAGTAGTGACAGTATATATTGCCATTTTCCCAACATCACAGGGATTTCTACTAAAATAAAGTAAATAACAGTAACATTGATAACAAAAGTTAGAATATATAAGTAATATAAATAAGTACAATTTAAGGTATGAAAATAGAGTGCAAAATGATAATTAAATAAATGGATAAAAAAGAAATCAGACTCAAAGAATATGAAACACTTCTGAATCAAACACCTGTTCATACTGTGTGCTTCACACTTTAGTGCGTGTACCCAAAATAGGTCTCACAGTTTGGCCTCATCCCTCATTTTAAGCTAATTACTTGGTAGAATGAATTGATAACAATACTGTATATATATATATATATACACACACACACACACACACACACACACACACACACAAAAGTCACTTTGTGCACATTGCAGCATTCAAATCGTTTCATAAATATTAACACATTCCCTGAGAACACTGAATTATACATTGCGGAGAGCATTTGAACCTGGCTGGAGAGAATACTGTCGGGAGTGATCCACAGGTGCAGCAGTCGTGCACATGTGTGAATGATATTCAATGACATTAGTGTGCGTGGTTTATAAGGATATGCTAATATACAGTATGTGCGTTGAATAATACACAACATTTTCTCTTATCAGTGCAATGCAGAATGCAGAATCAGCTGCACAGGTTAAAGGTTGTTGAAATGTTCAACGCAAAACACAGTGGCCTTTACGTTGAGCAGTACATGTACAGGTGTTCAGTATGTTGCAAGTATATCTTTTCATATCTTACATTTTCATAAAGTGCAACAGGCTGCGGGAGGGGGGGGGGGGGGTACATAATCTGACCCAGGGACACTGACATGAAGGGGCTGAATGGACACATTTTAACTGTGATTGCTGAATTATGACAAAATCTTTGTCATCGGAATCACTGGCTATAAAAAAAGATGCTTTAATCACATAATAAAATCGACACATAGTGGCTTTAAAAATAAGGAAGTCTCTTCTACACCTTCCTGTAATAGTATTAAGAAGATATTTGTATATTTTAGTGGCTTCACAGTGACATTAACATATTTGCAATGTTTCATATCGTTTTTACTTAATAATTCATGATGTTTCTCATTATTGATTCTGAACCTCGTGACTTTATCCAGCTTAAAGCTATCATAACATACAGCGAGTGAGTGTATGGCCTTTTTTCTCATTATGGATTCATTGCATTTTCTTTTCAGCCTGCGCTTTCTGTACAGAGGTTTGTTTCCTGGTCAAACTCGCACTCTCTCAGCAAAATCTTCTCAACACACAACCGCAGCAGGAACAAGACAGCACGGCAGCAAATTACACCACTAAAGTAACAAAACAATAATACACATAATGC
The DNA here is from genome assembly GCF_043641665.1 of Enoplosus armatus. Taxonomy (NCBI): domain Eukaryota; kingdom Metazoa; phylum Chordata; class Actinopteri; order Centrarchiformes; family Enoplosidae; genus Enoplosus; species Enoplosus armatus. Next base: position 21,122,783 of record NC_092198.1, on the reverse strand, counting down.
GTAAGAGAAGACAGAAAGATTGTGCCCACGCCTACCTGAAGCCCAACCGTTAGAAAACAGCCCGAGGTCGCGCCGTTGGTGTCAGCTGTTCCCCCTCGAGCTGGAGTCAGTGTTTTGGAGCCTGACGTGACAGCCATGACAGATATATGTTCTACTAAAAGCACCTGCCACATGGAGGAGGGGAAAACAGACCGAGGCTCGGGGGTACTGCTTTCATTCTGCCGATGATGTCTGCCTCAGGACCAGCTCTCCTTCGCTGCCTCTCTTGATGTTGTTTTGACATGCCGTTGATGTGGGAGCTGCGGACGAGGTGACTCTAGACCCGAACTAGGAAGCAGCGACGGACGTTACATACTGTATATGCAGTGTGGCGTATGTTTAACACACTGATGCTTCAGTGTTTTCATTATCTTCCCTGTCTCTCTCACCAGGGGAAGGGAACCTGCTGGCCATTCTGAAGCAGCGCTGGTGGAAATACATGATTCTGGGTTTGATAGACATCGAGGCCAACTACCTGGTCCTCAAAGCTTACCAGTACACTACACTCTCCAGTGTACAGGTTAGTCACATCAAAATGTGTGTGAAAACGCTCTTCTCCTCCGTCAAGTCTGTGTTATAAACTGTGGGGGAGGCAGGGAGGGTCTAACAAAATTATTTCATTATTATGCTATTGCGTTTTATTATGGGAAGTGTAGGATCCTCCCAGGGAGTAAAAGTCAGGGTGCCTCAGCCTCCATTCTTTTTCTGTTTTGTCGTTTTGTTTTGTTTTTCTTCCGCAATGGCAGCGTCAGTCGGCCCACTTCTTCATCACTTACTGTGCGCAGCACCCTCCTTGCCGGCCATACAAAGCTTAAGGCCTGCATCGTGCAGCAGGCTTGCTCCTACCTGAGGCTTTTTAATACCTGCTCAACAGGAGTCGACACAATCCACAGCTCAGCCAGATGGCTCCTTTAGCCGCAGCAGATATGAAATTCATGTGTCCCCGGCTGGATATTTGGGTCCAAACACAAATCACTTAATACCTCTTAAAACCTCTGTGATCAGGATTTCAGGTGGGCTTTGAGTCTGTGCAGTCCTCTGGTGGAGGTCAGGGGTTTACGGGGGGAAGGCCTGGCCTGGTGGGAGGGATACAGTCCATGGCTCTGCTCCATGGCTGCACATTGACTTTCCAGCTCACTGCTGCTGTTCTTTGCTGTTCACAGCAATGTTGTCACTGCTCTACCAGCCTGATGCTCTGCGCAGAGCGAGCTCATCACGTCTGCTTGTGTCTCTCTGTCCGTCCTTCCTTCAGCTGTTGGACTGTTTTGTCATCCCGGTGGTCCTGCTGCTGTCTTGGTTCTTTCTCTTGGTGAGGTACAAGGCAGTCCACTTTGTCGGGGCCGGGCTGTGTCTGCTGGGTATTGGCTGCATGGTGGGGGCTGACATCCTACTTGGTCGTCAGCAAGGCCTCGGTGAGTACCCACACACACACACACGCATAATACACTTGCGGTACACAGATACAGGTTTTGGCTCGGCTCTGAAAAACAAATAAAGCATTGCTGACCTTAATGCGGCATACGTATGTACAGACACATGTTCAAGCTTGGGGGCAGTCCGGTTCATGCTTCTTTCCTCCAATCTTTCCCTCTTGTTCCCCCTCATCTGTCTAGGAGAGCAGAAGCTGTTTGGGGATCTCTTGGTTCTGGGAGGGGCAACACTGTATGGGATCTCCAACGTCTGCGAGGAGTTCATCGTGAAGAACCTGAGCCGCGTGGAGTTCCTCGGCATGATGGGGCTCTTTGGATCCTTCTTCAGCGGCATCCAGCTGTGAGTTTGTGTGCTGGGGAGAGGGGTAACTGACAGTACTCAAGTATAGTGTTGAGGTACTTGAGTATTTCCATGTTGTGCTGCTTTATACTTCTACTGCACTGCATTTCACAGGGAAATATTGGACTTTTTACTGCACTACAACAGCTTTAGTTCATTACAAAAACATGATGCCTTGACATACTGTGTGTCCAGCCATCTGTGTATGAATGAATTAAACATAGAATGCTGCAACACAGTAATGCATCCATTTATAAGAATCCAATTACAATAACAATAATATACTACATACAACTATACTGTACAATAACAATTATAATAACACTCAAATGGGCGATTCTGCCGCCTAATGAGCATTTTTACTTTTCATAACATGCTGATAATACCCCCTGTACTCCTGCTGAAGTGCACGAATGCACGATTTATACTTGTGTTGCTACCTTTATTCAAGTAAAACGTCTGGACACTTCTTCTGCCCCTGGAGCTGAGCAGTAAGAGGTCATGGACATGTCAACCAAATGCCACATATAACTGCATATATCTTGTATGCTTTTGCTTATCTGTTCACAAAAATGAGAGTTGTGCATGTGTAGGATGCTAATATGTTTCGAGAGTACCCTTGCTTCATCTCAACATGGGAGGGGTGTGGGCGCACTGTTGTCAAATATGGCAGTTGACTTCAATCAGACAGCTTTCTGAACACTTTCTGAATGTGACTCCACCTGGACCCAACTAGGTAAATTAAAATGTACGTATAACTGAAATGATCTGAGTGTAGTATTGTTATTATTCTTTTTATTTCATTTCATCTATGTCAGTGTTTGTGATAATATAGACTAGGTTTAGGATGGAAGGAGGCTAGGTAGTTGGTTAAGTAATTGAATAACTGAGGGTATCTGGCCCTCTGTGCTGAAACACTGGAAGAGAAACATTTTGGAAACTGCTCGCACTCAGAGATTAAGCATTAGATGATTAGTGCTGTTGATAATAACACAATACTTTAACACTGTTACTGTAACTGCCAGCAAACACAATTCTTCAATATGTGGAAGACCCTTTAGTCTGTGTGTGTGTGTATGTGTGTGTGTGTGTGTGTGTGTGTGTGTGTGTGCTCTGCTGCAGGGCCATCATGGAACACAAGGAGCTGCTGAAGGTACCCTGGGACTGGCAGATAGGTGAACATGCACACACACACACACACACACACACACACACACACAACTTGGATTCATACACACAAGTAATATTATATATATAACCTCAACATGTCATCTACAGGTAGTTTTAAAAAGCAGCGGTGTAACGTAAAATGATTTGTTTGCAGGTCTTTTCTACGTTGGTTTTAGTGCCTTCATGTTCGGCCTGTACAGCTTCATGCCGGTGGTGATGAAGAGGACGAGTGCCACCTCGGTCAATCTCTCTCTGCTCACGGCTGACCTGTACAGCTTCTTCTGCGGCCTCTTCCTCTTTCACTATAAGGTAATATCAAACTGCCAGGGCGCATCGATTTTGATGATGGGCAGCTCAAAAGATGTCCGTGCACCCAGCATAACGCACCCGAATCTCTGAGCAAACTTTTGTCCAACTGTCCATCCGTGAGTTGACAGTGTTATAGGAGTGCAATGAAGGATCTGTTGAATACTGCACAAACAAAAAACTGACAGACTGTTATCTGTTATTGGGCGGCATAGAGTAGAGTGGGTTGGGGGTTAGACCCCCCCCCCAAATTCCAAAAACGTCTGTCTTAGGGCACCCACTCATTTACAGGAGGGGTCAAGTCAGAATACACATCTGGTAGGGCCTTAGAATTTTTTGCTTGAATTTGGTTCTGCCACAACATTTGAACCAGCATGAAGCAGAAAATACAGCTTCTGTCTCTCTGTGTGTTGCAGTTCTCGGGCCTCTATCTGTTGTCGTTCTTCATCATTATCTTGGGCCTGGTCCTGTACTCTTCCTCATCTACCTATGTGGCCCAGGATCCCCGAGTCTACAAGCAGTTCAGGAACACAGGCAGCCAGTCGGCCTCCGACCGCCCCCCGCTCAGTCCTGGAATCCTGGAACCCTCCGTCACCTACACCAGTCTGGGCCCTGAGGCGGGGGACGAGCTTCCTGTGCGTGTAGCCTAAAGGTGATCTGGAGGGGAGTTTAGCCTGTCAGCCTGGTGGATCAGTGAGTCAGCTGCAGCCTCCAGGTCCGCCCACAGTTGTATACAGAGAAATAGTGCTGACTGTACCCAGTCTGCTGAGCAGGGCAGCTGGGTGACCCAGGTAGGTCCAGCTTTTCATTTTATGGCCTGTATTGAGGGACGGAGTCTCCACTCACTCAGTGACCAATTAAACAAAAAATTCATGTACCCAAACATGTACCTGAAAAATGAATGACCAGAATGTAATTAAAACAAATAGCAAAGCGAGTGGAAATGTTGAGTTCACTGTGATCAAAGACTGTGAGTAGACAGTAGTGACTGAAAATGATCATTCATGTAAATAGATGGTATTGTAATTTTATCTCCTGCTTTCCTTTTATATCTGTCAAGACTGTTTGTGCTTAATACCTGTGTATATGTATATATGAACTTGTATTCATTTCATTTCCTATTATCCTGAAATCTACAGTGTTTCTAAATCCACCTGCTCAGTGACAAGTAATACTAGACTGGAGTCAGTCAAGTCTCCCCACAGTTCATTGAATTCATTCACCAACTTGAGCCGCGTTTCCACCCAAAGCACATGGAACTTGTGGTCCCGGGAATTACTTTTCAAGAAGCTAAAAGGTTCCTTCAGCCCGTTGTTGCCGGTCTGCGTTTCCACCGTGGTCTAAAGGCCCGCAAAGATTAGGCAATAAGCCCGCTGACGTATGAAAACCTGACCTGGCCTGGACTTTGTCCTCAGATTTTTTTTAAACAGTGGCTGAAATAAGATGTTGCAAGTGCTTGACTAATCAGAAATATCCAGCGCTGCAGAGACCCACCCCCTAAGTTCCTGTACTCTTGGAAAGTGCAACCCCACCAGCAGGGACTTTTTTGCGGGGTAAAATAATGTGGTCTGCGGTGGAAAGGTGGCTTTTGTGTCACACAAACCTGCGTATGTAAATATTGCATCAGCTACCAACTGTAGCTACTGAGGGTTTGTCCTCGGTATTTTTTCACATGGTGGATATTTTATAGGCGCATACAAATATATTTAGATTTAATATATCTACGTTTGACTACTTTTACACCATTAAGCATTCAGTATTTACCCTCCAGAGTGTCATTCTGCCAATGTGAAGAAGGCTTTAAAAAATGACTGGTCAAAATACCCCAGCTATGGCATTGCGTTTTGTTGTCCACTGTAACAACAACGCTTTTTGAATTCGCTTACCGCCCTGATTCGCACCTCTGACCCACACTAAAATGACAGACAAACCACGATTTCTCCGAAACTGAAGTTGAAATAACTCAAACCAGTGGCCATAACATGAACAGTCGTGTTTCCGCTCAATTGGCAAATTTTTTAAATTAACTTTTGAAATGTCTCAAAAAAGAATTGCGAATTAGATGCATTTCCATCAACTGGTTTGGAGCGAATAAAAGTAGGCTCGTTGCAAAGTGTAGTTTTGTCAGAAGTTGGCGATACAGGCTACGCTTTACGTGGCCGTAATCCACCAGTCGAGGTCACTAGTCTCCTATCTACCCATCTACGGGAGGAAAATGGAGGTCCTCAGGACTTCTCAGAAAGTTTTAATTGTTCTTTCATGTCAGCTAGTGTTGGCCATGTTTCATGCACGTCCAGAGATGAGGACAAATAAATGCGGAAACAGCTGATCAGCCATGTGAGTTAAATGTTCGCTAAACGCGGCTATTTATGATATCGTTGAAATGGGAATACAGATTGGGGAAAAAAAAAAAAGAAACATACCAGCAGGCCCTTTCACTTTGCAACTCTACTCAACCCTCCCTGCCTGGTAAAAAAAACAAAAAAACAAAAAAAACACCCAAGTCTTCTAAACACCGCAACCTCTTGTTTGTAATGCAGGCTTTTTGTTGGTCTCTCCAATCCCAAGCTGAAATAGTGATGATATCGCAAAGCTCCTCCAGAGCCACAGAAGGCAGTAGACAACAGTACGAATGTTTTCAGAGGCTGAGTCGAGCTGACCTTGACGGGAGGAATGACCATTAGCCTTGGTTATCAGGCAGCGTTTATGACTGCTTATCAAATTAGGCTGCAATTTTATGCTCATGAGAGCTGAAAATAGTGAGTGATCAGGAAGTGGCAGAATGGAATGGTCTCATGTGTTGCTGTCTGTCACACACTTTGTATTCAACCCTAATCCTTACCTTACCCACGCTGCAATACCCAGTTCTGCTGTTTTGCCAGCAGAAAAGGAAGAAGATTGTTTTGCCATTTCACTGTGGACAGAAACATTTTTCTATGTACGGCGTATTTTCAGACGTATTAACATTAGCGTGGACATGGCCTTAGTGCTTGAGAGGAATGTTGTGTCATATAGTGTACGCCAGGCCTGAGAGCCTTATCTGGCCTAATGTATTGTTTGTCTTTTCTTACTATCTTAATCCTAATTCTGTTGAAACGTAACGTTGCGAGCAATATCTTTCCCCATTGCACTTTGATTTACAGGATTTATTTGATTCACAGGGTTACAGACTGAATTGATGATAAAGATGCATAGTTATTTCATTTCCTGCCTGGATTATTTACAAAAAGGACTTTCAGTGTTCTCTTTCCATTGGCTTTTGTATCCTGTTTGATGTAGTGCATTGGAGTCGCTGTCAACAATGTGCGTACAATGATGTTACTTATGGGAAAATAAAGCATCTTTCATCTTACACCCAGCCCCACCAGGTTTGTGACCAGTGTCGGATTTTAAAATGTACTTCACTCCCATTCATGTGTTGGAATTTAAATTGATGTCAAATGTCATGTTGCCGTGTGATATGACCAGCGTGTGTTTCACATATCGGTGGTCCAAGGGTTGATTTTATGGTGTAGTATAAGTTAAAGAGGACCTATTATACTTTTCCTTATTTTCTGTCATATATGTAATGTTACAATGTTGGATATTCATTGTAAACGTTGCCAACATTGCCAAATAATGAGGTAAACGTATGCAAAAGTAATCCCTGTGAGCCAAAAACTCAGGCTTCAGACTGCTCTGAACACTCCGTTTCAATTTTTTCAACCGCCTTATATGGTAACTCTGCTCCAGGCACAGACGAGATCAGAAACTCTGGGTGCTTCCCCTCCTTGGACTTCCGGAATTTGGCCGGCCAATGAGAAGAAAGTGGGCTTTTAGGGAGGGCGGGGCCTTAAAGAGACAGGAGCTCAAACGGCTTGTTTCAGACAGAGGGTGAACTGAGGGGCCACATGAAGGGCCAGTAGAAGATAAATCAGGACTTTTTTGAACTGTGAATCATGCAAAGCTACTCTAGTGGAATCACAAAATGAAAATGTAGCGCTGGAAATGAGCATAATAGGTCCCCTTAAAGTAAGGCTGAAAACGCTTTGGTGGACCATTTGCATCAAAACAAAAACGAAATCAAAGCAACCCCAAACAAAAAATCACCAAAATAAACAGGCCTTTACAAAGACACCAAAAATTGGGGTGATAAACGAATTACAACAAGTAAACTGATATACTGATGATAGCTGTGATGATATAAAATAGCTAAAAATACTCAGCGGTTGAAAAACTGCATGAGGTCAGGTGATGCTGTGCTTTTGGTATAGCACCAAACTACCACTAGGTGCTGCTGAACTATTTACAATGAATAAAAAAAACATATAAAAAATTATATCTTTATATTATAGAACTTGCTGGAAATGGCTCTAACAGTCTTCTTTCAGTAAATAAAGCTGCCAGGTGTCATTGTGTGGTGGAAGTGTGGGAACGTATCCTATGACCTCTGGAAGAAGTTATACTCGACAGCGGATGGACACTGCTAACTCAACTAGGACCACCAGAAGCATCCCAGTGTGTCTCCCTTACAAGGCTGAACTGTCAGAACATCTAACCACAGTCTTCAAGTCACAAGGAGTCAGCACTAAACCACAAACCATTCAACACCTTAGGATCTCTACTGGTCAACGCTAAGGACAGCACCCCACCTGAAAGGAAGACTGGTGGTGTGTGACATCATCCCGACATCACATGACAGTGACAGCTGTGGGAAAGACTATATCAGTGAAACATCAAGAGAAAAAAAAACAGACATCAGAATCAGACCAGAACAAAACCACTCACAGCATCCACTGGAAAGAGGTCAAAGGTCATCAACCAGGAGTGAGTGGACCGCCGGAGAAAGATCAAGGAAGACATTCACTACCAACACCAGAGACCATCTCTGAACAGAGACGGAGACAGGAGCTACCATCTTCCCCCATATACAACCACCTGTTATCACATGACCATGAAGTTCCATATTTAGGTCAAGCGCTGACATCTGACCTCTCTCCAATCACTGAAGAGGACCTGAGAGATTTTAGATTTCAGACTTGTGAAAAGAGAGTTTAGTTTTTTTTTTTAGTTTAGATAATTGGAATTTTAAACTTAGTTTATTTCAAATTGTGTGGTTTATTTAGCATTGACGTCTTATTGTAATGGTAAAATAATTTAGTGTTTTTAATGACAATTGTCTTTATGAACCTGTGATAATGCTGAAAGGTCAATAAACTAAATGTAACTAAATGAGACGCTCAATAAAGTATTTCTGATTCTGATTCTGATTTAAATCCTCCATAAATGTTTTTCTTTTAAAGAAAACGTTATTAGTTTTATATTCACCTGGAATTATTGTAAGGCGTCTGTTAGTTTTATTGTGAGACACTGTTTTTTTTGGTGTGTCGCATGTTTGAGTTGAGAGTGCTGCAGTCGTCCTGTAGGGGGCAGCAACACGCCCCCTTGCATGTGAACCGCCGGGCCCCGTGTCAGAAGAAGAAGAAGAAGAAGAAGAAGAAGAATTAAGCAGTGACGGGAACGCATCATCCATCTTCTGGGAGCAGCAGCCGTCTGGTCAACGCTGAAGCAGAAAAGGACGAACATCAGCCATCATGGGTGCCGTTCTGGGACTGTGCTCCATGGCGAGCTGGGTAGGTGCCGCGCGCCTTTGTGTCTCGGTGTGTGTGTGTGTTACTGCTGTCTTTAGCTGCTGCGTTTCTACTGCGGTCATGACTGCGCAATAACACAAAGCGGCAGGCCGCAGACAGACAGACAGTCGTCAGTAAACACAATGGAGCTAAGTTAGTTAGCATTCCTTACTGTTCACTTGTAGTCCTAATGCAGTTAATGTAGTTCATACTGTGGACAGCTCACTGGCTCGTGTAGTAAGGAAGCAAACTAACGCTACATGACAGCTGCCTTTGTTTGGGGTCCAGTTGGCCTGAATACCACACACACGTCGAGCCCCGAGCCTTTAAAACGGCCCTTAAACCCGCATCGGTGCTGCAGCAGTCCGAGGTGGTGTTTTTGGGGCTTTCGTGTTTGTGAACGCTGTAAACAAGCAGCTGCCGATGATGTCAACAAAGCAGCCCGGGGAACGTCATGACGTCAGCTGTTGCAACACTGCAGCCATGTAAACAGAGTCCGGTATCAGCTGGCAGGCAGGCAGGCAGGCAGGCAGGCAGACAGACAGGCAGACAGACAGCAACAGATCTGCCCAGATAAAGCTATTACCTAACGAGGTCCATTAATAACCCGGGTTTTAAGGCTGACTGCTAGGCTGTTTATGTTCTGTCTGTCTGTCTATCTATCCATCCATCCATCTTTCTATTGATCTATCTGTCTGCCTGTCTGTCTATCTAGTAATAAGAGCAATGACTAGTGAGTAATGTCACGAGTGCACATTTTTGTACATACTCTTATTTCTAAATTGATGCTACATTTCTACTCTGGAATGGGAGCACCAGTACTGTATAATCCCCCCCCCCCCCCCCCCCCCCCCGGGGTCAATAAAGTATTTCTGATTCTGACTCTGATTCTGTAATGAGCACTAATACTGATTTGTGTACAGATCCCGTGCCTGTGCGGAAGCGCCCCCTGTCTGCTGTGTCGATGCTGCCCCAGTGGAAATAACTCGACAGTGACTCGCCTCATCTACGCCTTCTTCCTGCTGCTGGGAGTAGGCATTGCGTGTATTATGTTGATGCCCGGCATGGAGGGGCAGCTCAAGAAGGTATGCTCCGTAGAATTACATGTACAGTATACCCAACTGAGTGAATTATCACAGAAGGGGAATTAACAACACATGAACAACCATAGTTCTGCTGTGACTTCTCACGTTATTGATATCAGGTTCAAGAACCACCGGCACTGGAACCCTAACCTATTTGCATTTTTATTGCTAAATGTGGTAGGTGTGTGATAACTTTTATTGTGAGAAAGTTGTAGCAAAACTTGACGCCAAAACCTTGCATCACAGAAATATGAACATTTCGGGGTATGCATAAAATATGTAAACCTGGTCTCACACACAGAAATGATCAAATTCTACCTTAAAGGGACTCTATAATACATGCAAACATGTTTTTTTCTGTGCATTGCACGTTCAGAGTTCACATTTCCCCCTGTTGTTCCTGATGTAGGACACATCTGTTCCTGCACATTTTTCTCCTTTGCCTCATGTTTTTAAATGCACATTAATGTGGAGATGATACACAATACATTCCACTTGTTTATTAGCTTAAAAGCTGACTCATACTGCGGTGAATCACAGCTGCTCCTAATTAACACAACTTCTGTGATGACACCCCACAGTCAGGATGGCTGTTGTAGGGGTCCTCAGTGTCAATGTGATAGTAGTGGTGGCGTTATGCATTTAAAAAAAAAAAAGAAAGATATTTCACATTTTAGATTTACATTTGTGTATGACACTGAGACACAAACTCTCACTTTGTTTTGTTTTTTTACTAATTTCTTATAACATAAACATATTTTATGTTATAGCGGTAATAGTTGATGTTTCTGTTTGATCTTGAAGGCCCTGCCTTTGTAAATTCTTCCAAAGACTTCTGGAACTTGGCCGGCCAATCAGAAGAAAGTAATAATGAGGTAAACGTATGCAAAAGTAATCCCTGTGAGCCAAAAACTCAGGCTTCAGACTGCTCTGAACACTCCGTTTCAATTTTTTCAACCGCCTTATATGGTAACTCTGCTCCAGGCACAGACGAGATCAGAAGCTCTGGGTGCTTCCCCTCCTTGGACTTCCGGAATTTGGCCGGCCAATCAGAAGAAAGTGGGCTTTTAGGGGGCAGGGGGCTTAAAGAGACAGGAGCTCAAACGGCTTGTTTCAGACAGACGGTGAACTGAGGGGCTGCATGACGGGCCAGTAGAAGATAAATCAGGACTTTTTTTTTAACTGTGAATCATGCAAAGCTACTCTAGTGGAATCACAAAATGAAAATATAGAGTTGGAAATGAGCAATATAGGTCCCCTTTTAAAGTTCTGTTCTGTGTGCCGCTGTAGATTCCAGGTTTCTGCGAAGGAGGGATGGGTTCGTCCATCCCTGGTGTGGAGGGTCACGTCAACTGCGACGTGCTGGTCGGCTACAAGGCTGTGTACCGCGTTTGCTTCGGCATGGCCATGTTCTTCCTGCTCTTCTCTCTGCTCATGATCAAAGTCAAGAGCAGCCAGGACCCCCGAGCTGCGCTGCACAACGGGTGAGTCCACCTCCGTCCATCCACCAATGAGCTCAAGCTTTATCCCCAATTGTTCAGGGCCTTTTCTACCACCATCTGTGGCCGTCACCCAGTGGCCACAGAGGGAGTGGAAGGTCACTTCAGTCTAGGGCAGTCACTAATCCTTATTTTGATTATTGATTCATCTGTCCAGCATTCTTTTGAATGATCAGTTTGTTAGTCTATAAAATGTGGGAAAAAACCCAAGTACTCGTTATGTCCGACCAACCATCTAAAATGCACAAAACATTCAGTTGGAATGAGGAGATGATTGGCATTTTTGCTTGAACATTGCCAGAGACAGATCTAAGAACCGTTGTCAGGGAACTACATAATATTTAGCTATTTCAATTTGTTTTTGTCTATTACAGGTTTTGGTTCTTTAAGTTCGCAGCAGCTGCTGCCATCACTATTGGATCCTTCTTCATCTCAGAAGGCCCCTTCACCACTGGTAACTACTCTTGTTCATTGTAGACCCTACTGGGATTATCCTGCATATGACAGCACCTCTGATTTATAATGCTGTACCTTTTTGAAAGATAACGACATGGGTGTATGTACATATTGTTGCTGTCTATCCCATGTTGTCCAGAGTTTTGCGACACTGCATTTTGACGGCGTCTGATGGGAATCGTTTTTATTAGCTTCAGCATTCAGTCCTTTAGCTCGTCTGAGTACTTAATCATAGAGACATGTGGTCTTGTCTTCTGGACATTGTTGAGATGTCTGTGCTGCAAACCAAGAGTAAGCCTTTTCTGGCCAACGTAGTTTCCACAGAACAGGTCTAGATGGGTTTGTGTCTTCATTCTGGTTTTCAGGTCAGTTCAAGGCAGGTGGCAGTAAGAGTAAGGTGGCCGCATATACACCTGCAGCTGTTGTGACGGCGTAGTAAAGTAGTTCCCTGTGTTCCACAGTGTGGTTCTATGTCGGCATGGCCGGAGCCTTCTGCTTCATCCTCATCCAGCTGGTTTTACTCATCGACTTCGCCCATTCCTGGAACGAGTCCTGGGTGGAGAAGATGGAGGAGGGCAACTCCCGCTGCTGGTACGCAGGTAAGGTGACAACGTTATTATGAGGAGGCTAAACATATGGAAGACATGTATTCAGACTGCAGGACAACAACAACAACACCCCCCCTCCCCAACATCAATTTTTAACCCTTTCATACCAAGCTCCTCCTGACGGGATGGGGTGTCCCTGATTGGTCAATGATCAAAACACAGAAGTCTCTGAGGTTTGGTTGATTTGGTTGCCATTACAATTTTACCCACTTGAGGGGGCTATTACACAAGGAGACTCTCTTTGATGTTGCTAAGTGACACACCTGTCGGGCTGAACTGTATCCCCCGCGGGAAAGGATACTGGTCCTGGCAAAAGGACTTTCAGTCTCTCCCCTTGCAGCTCTGCACAGATAAATGACTTTGGTTCCATCATGTTCTGTACAACTCGATGCTTTCTTTGTTTAAAATGGTCTTCGTTTATGGAATTGATTTGAGCATTTTCAGGCGAAGGACCTGCCACATGCCGCCTGTTTTTAATACCACAGCATGTAATGACATTGTGCCGTGTGTCCACAGCTCTGCTGTCCGTCACCGCGGTGAACTACTTGTTGTCTCTGGTGTCTCTGGTCATGTTCTACATCTACTACACCCACTCCGATGGTTGCACCGAGAACAAGGTCTTCATCAGCATCAACATGCTCCTCTGCGTCGCTGCCTCCGTCATGTCCATCCTGCCTCAGATCCAGGTTCACACCAGTTCTCTTTTGCCCTCGTGTTTGAGCAGGGGTGGCCTGTGACTCAGCAGATTCTCTTGTTTATTTTCTGCAGGATTTTCACCTGCTGCATGTTTTACGGATGGTACTTAACGTGAACCCAAGACACACTTACATTTTCACTTTGTAAATCCGAGTGCTGAAGATCTGAAGCTGAGTGTTACAGTGTAGAGTGTTGTATGTGAGGTGGCCCAGCAAAATCATTTGGACAGGATGTTGTGTGGCTTCGCGGTTGCACGATGCATGTGGGATCGATCACAGAGCCAAGTGAGGGGAAAGACGTTGTTTAGACAGAAGCTGCTATCGTTTAGAATGTGCCGCCACGTGCCACTTATTTTCCTACTAATGCCTGCTGTTCTCTGTGTGAAGGAGTCACAGCCCAGGTCTGGCCTGCTGCAGTCCTCCCTGGTCACCCTGTACACCATGTACCTGACCTGGTCTGCCATGACCAATGAGCCTGGTAAGATATTCATTCATGCTGTGGAGCATGTATGCATTAACATTCGCTTGATGAGGGGTGCTCAGGAGCAACACTGTGGCTATTAATAATGTTTTTTAACTGTTTAATGGTTGATTATTAACATCTCTAATAACGACCCCTTCATTGGTGGTCTAACTGGGTTTATTATTGAGCGGTGAACGTTGTGTCTTATGTTGTCTGCTGGCGTCCTGGGTCCTTTTGTAGGGTTGGCTGGAACAAAGACTCTGGCCAGCACCAACGCTTCCAGTTTAACCCCTACAGCTCTGCCTGCACAAACCAGTCAGTGACGTGACTGGTTTTGACTCTTTTCTTGTGTCTCAAAGACAGGAAATGTAACCCGAGCCTTCTGGGTATTATCGGGCTGAACAGCACCAGTCCTACAGGTCAGGACCACGTGGTTCAGTGGTGGGATGCCCAGGGGATCGTGGGATTGATCCTCTTCCTCATGTGTGTCCTCTACTCCAGGTGAGGAAGTCCTTTTTTTTTTAAATTGTCAACTTGTGAGAGAATTGCAATCACCAACTTGTGATTGATCAGGCAGCTGAAAGCACCATGCTCTCTTTCTCTCTCTCTTCCTCTGTGGCCTCCATCAGCATTCGCAACTCGTCCAACGCCCAGGTGAACAAGCTGACTCTGACCAGTGACGAGTCAGCTCTGATCGAGGACGGGCCTCAGGCTGACACCTTTGAGGAGGGCGGTGGTCTCAACAGAGCTGTGGACAATGAGAAGGACGGCGTCACCTACTCCTACTCTTTCTTCCACTTCATGCTGTTCCTGGCGTCCCTCTACATCATGATGACGCTCACCAACTGGTACAGGTGGGCCTCATACGGGAGCTGCTGTGGCTGCATCACAGTGCTGCCACGCGGTCTGCTGCTGTTTTCAATCAGTGACAAGTGTAGCTTTTAGCAAGGGTACTCAAACTAGTGCAGAAATACTGCGTTTGTTGGGGACTATTTTTCAGCGGCGTATTAATCCAAATATGGTGCTCTAGTGAGTATTTGGGGCAGCAGAACGGTGTATGTGGGATTGAGTCCAAATAAATTACAGTGTGTGTGTGTGTTCATGGTAATGAAGGAACATGTCCCCCAGTGCAAACAGTGTGGCTCACTGATTTTTTTTTAATAGTTTCTGGACAACAATGGAGCTCTATGGCAGAAGGGAACATGCCTCTAAATAACCCACTTCAGCGTTTCAGTCATGGCCAGTTGAGGTCTGTCCAGAACAGCCACAGAGATATTCAAGTGCCACTTCACCCAAATAAGAAGAAAGAAAGAAAGAAAACTAAACAAAAACTAAAATCTTTAATGTCTTTTTTTTTTAAACTAAATTCCGTTCACTTTATTAAGTTGTAGGCCTACAGGACGGCTCTGATCGGACGGCAGCCGAGCCGTCCTGTGGTCAAATCTCGTGAATATTAGTATTGTTTATTCTTTCGATCCAGACTGATGACTGATTATAATTCTGTCCACTGATCCCTCACCCCTTTCTCTCTGCAGCCCCGACTCCAACTACGAGGCCATGACCAGCAAGTGGCCGTCTGTGTGGGTGAAGATATCCTCCAGCTGGATCTGCATCGCCCTCTACGTGTGGACTCTGGTGGCTCCGCTGGTTCTGGTCAACAGAGACTTTGACTGAAACACGGCAACGCTGTCCCACCACTCACACACACATTCATGCTCTGCCTCACCTGTGTTTTCGTTTCAGTAAAAACAGTAGGTCGCTAACCCTGCATCAGTTACCTCTGGAGGGGGGCCGGGGCTGCGCTCAGACTGGCTGGAGGTTTTTCCAGGACTATGTAGTGGCGGCTGCGTGATGAACCAAGAGCCAACGAGGCTGTTTTGAAATGTGTCCGGTCCCAGCCCTGACCGCAGCCCAGTCTCTTCTGGTGTAACGTCATTGTGAATCCTCAGCAGCCTGCTGCAGTGGTTCCCCATGCTGTTGCCATTGTAAATATATCCTGTGTATCCCTAGTGTTGTGTTTTCTTTCTATAAAGACAGAGCTGCATGCTTTTCCTTTTTAAAACTTGATGTGACATTAACAGTAGCTGTATCTGAAGCTTTTCTGAGGACGATGATGGTGGCTTTGATGGGTGTTCCCCCCCACCCCCCTGTGCGCAGCAACAGCTGAGCTCTGACTGTAGTATTTACGCATGGAAACACTGTTACATGGAAAAGAAGGGACAAACTGCCGCTTCTGCTGTTGTCGGGTGGACTGGAGTTGTGCTGAGAGAGAGCAGATTGTAGTTCACTAACTAGTACCATCACCAGGCCTGACCAGTGCTGTGTACCGTTGTGTGTGTGTGTGGTATTCTAGTTACCTGCTGTCATGTGTTTACTCTGCAGCTTGCACATACACAACACAGGCGCTCCTGTTTCTGTTGCTTCTTGATTTGAATTTTGACTTTAAATGTAAAACTGATAGTTTGAAATCTTCTCGATAAGTTATTTGGTAGCGTTTAGCATTTAGCACGTAGTTTCCCACAGACTTGGCAGACATATTGTGGCTGTGCATTTGTTTGATCGTCTCACCTGTGCTTTTATCCCAATGATTTTTCTCTCCACGTGTAACAGTATATTGTAACTCGTTTAATAAAACTGAGGAAAGACGCCTGTTTTTAGTTTCTTGCCTCCGTAGATGAACTGTACATCATGAACCTCATCAGTTTTCAGACATTTTGTCTTGTCAAATTACAGTTCAGGGTTAAAAATTACCAATAGGGAAATTGGGGACTATTTCTTCAGGGGAAAAAAGTAGTTCTAATGTGTGTCCTGTGGGTTATTGTCATTGATTACATGTAAATATATTTCATTCGGGCCGCAGGAGACGCGTTCTATCGTTAGTACTGAAACTAAACTAATCAGAGCTCATGTCATCCGTCTCCTCATGGGCCCATCCCTCATGGGACATCAGTAGTTACAGTGACAACAGAACCGCTGGAAACTGCCCGTCGCAGGTCCAATCCAGAACGAGCGACGGCAATATTAATCTTGAAGCCAGGTCTTAATGAACTCTCGTGCATTCACTGAATAAGACGCAAACACCATCCATATCCATTACTTATCCAGGGCCCATCTTATCCCTTTTAAATATCATTTTGGCTCTGTCTGTTATCGTCCATATCGATTCATCTACTCCATATCCTGGCGATACAAATCTCCCACCCCATATCTAAATGTCGTTAATGCTTTTTTTTGGACGGGCCAATTACAAATAACCTCCCTCCTGAGGTAACCAGCGCATGACCCCAAAGCTCAGCTGCATGATCAAGACCTGGTCAAACCAATCCTGAAAGAGGTTTGGTATATGCAGGAAAACCAGTAGGAGCTGGGCAGCACCTCTGGTTTGGAATAGTTAGGCAGGTATGGGACCAGCATGCACCTGGGAGGGTCTTTGTGTTTTTTTTTTTTTTTACCAGAGCAAAAGAGGCAGCAGGAGCCGTGCCTTCTTTTTGTTCTCGTTTGCTCAATCGATAAATACACCTCAAGAAAACACAAAGACTTTGTTTGGACAATGGTAGCACATCCCATGGTCCGATCAGTGGCCATTTTGATCAGACTCAGACTCTTATGATATCCTTCAACGGCCTTGCTCCCAAATACATCTCGGATATATGGACCCGGTGTGTACTGCCTCGACCACTTAGACCCGCGGACGGAGCCCTGCTGTACTGTGTACACATGCTTGGCCAATAAGGTGATTCCGACATTGTTCTCATCAACTCCCATTCACACAGAGGCGTTTACACACCATTGATATCAAACTTCAGTCTCTGAAATGATCATAAAAACACAAAAACTGAACAATATGACCATGGTGAGGGTGGATTTATCGGAGGGCTGTCGCATTAGACTGCATTAGTGTTAGCCCTAATAAAGTGGCAACTGGGTGTATATCAGGATACACACGCACAATCCTCATTAGTAGGATCGGTGCGTTGTTGGATCTGGTCCTCGCATGGCAAATATAGAGGGCAGAAATACTTTTACTGTACAGCCGCCATGACGGGAACAGCAACTGTAACGATGAGGGACATTTTATTCTTGCCGACAAGGTACAAGATAGAATCACATTGGCTGAAGCTTGCTGTGTGAAAGTGGAGATTACCTTTTTTTAAAGACCATTTCCAAGAATGAACTTTGACGCCCAGACCATTCAGTTATATATTATATTGCTAAATGAATGCAGACCATTACTTTGGACAAATCTGATGCTTGTTTAAAACAGGTTAATGAACAGGCTTTTGTGAAATCATCAACATAACTCACTTTGCGGAAGTCAAAGAGAGGAGAGAGGCTGAACGCGAACACCATCTGAAGGGACTGTTGCAGTGCCGGTGGACAGAAACGTAGCAAAAGATACAACACAAATCAGAATAGATTTTTCAGGAGGTACATCCAAAAATGTTCAGCTGCAGGTTCAGGCGAGGGCCTTGCTGATGCCGTGCGGCCAGACGTGGCGCAGATGCTGAAGAGCAGGTAAAACCGTCAGCGCAGCAGGGCAAAGCTGTGGGCTGGAAATCCAGGTCCTGGTGCTTACACCAGGGACAGTTTTGGGCCTCTCGTGTGTTTTTCTTCTTCTTTTTTTTTTTTACATTTGAGAACCATTGCGTTGAAGAAAACATTGACGTTGTACAAAGTACAAGTACTCTTTATCATCAAGATAAAGCAAAAGATTTTGCTTTCAGATACATGGCAGTAATGTTTG
The DNA here is from genome assembly GCF_043641665.1 of Enoplosus armatus. Taxonomy (NCBI): domain Eukaryota; kingdom Metazoa; phylum Chordata; class Actinopteri; order Centrarchiformes; family Enoplosidae; genus Enoplosus; species Enoplosus armatus. Next base: position 21,104,339 of record NC_092198.1, on the reverse strand, counting down.
TTGTCTTGGGGGGGGGGGGCACTACACATGATGCAGGACATGGTTCCCATAAAACAGGTTTATACAAGTCAACCGTTTGGCCCAAATCTTTGGCACAGCACAGTGGGTGTATGAAGAGAGGGGTGTCGATGTTGATGGGACAAGAGGTTCCAGAGGTTGTTCAACCTTTATTATCGTATTTGATGAAAACGTGGTGCATTTCTGTAACTCAAGTGTCATCTTCAATGCAAAAGTCTTAAATGTAAAATGAGTAGGTCGCACAAACCACCAGCCTGGTGCTTTCTCTAGATCTGTTACTGCTTCTCAACAAACAAACACCTCAGGCCACAGAGGTGAGGGAATATGAACACACAAATTCAGTACTATCTGGAGGATGGAGGGATGTAGTCTGTGGCGAGCCAACATAGCCATCACGCAGTCCCATTCCTGCCTCACATTCTGTCCAGCTGTTCAGAGTCGGCCTCCGGTCCAGCAGGACTCAGTTCGCACAGGTAGAAGAGCGTCTCCTCGCTGGCCTCTGCCTCCGTCAGAGGCTCCAGGCGGATCAGGGAGCTGCGTGTCGGCTGCTTCGGCTCCAGGCTGGTGTCCAGCAGCTCGGAGGGCGGCTCGGCCTCCACGGAGGCCCCGGGGCTGGAGGAGGGCTGGAGGTGGGTGTTGGAGGAGCTGGTGCCCAGATCCAGCTCTGATGAAGGAGAGCAGCCATCGAGGAAGGCCAGCAGGGGGCAGGTCGTGTACTGGATCAACTGCTTATCTGAACACAAGACACAGGAGGAGTCCAACATGGAAAGTGACCCCAAAAATCACCTAAATCTTTTGACTGTGAACACCATCATCATTTCTTGTATGGAGGGCAGCGCTCTCCACCATCAAAACACCACGAGGGAATATGTTTTGGAACAATCCAGAAGCTGTGTAATTAATGCGTAATTGGACAGCGTGCAGTAACTGCTGGATGCGGCACAGGCAGGATCTTCAGCCTGGGTGTCCTCGCATCTTTGAGCGGCCTATGAGAGAATTAGCAGCCGCATGTTCAAGGGCTGCACAATTAATGGAATAATAATCTCAATCATGATTTTGGCTTCCCGCAAATAAATGAAGACGATCGACTGCGATATTGATGTTTAAAATGCGCAGCCCGCTCATAGAAAACCCCGTGCATATCAAATAGAGTGCTTCCTAAACTAACAGCCAGCTACCAGGGAGCGATTGAGATGTTTTTTGAGGTAGTCTCATCACCACACTTTGTTTTAGCGCTGTACAAACGTACAAATGTTGCTTTTGGGGAGATGCAAAAAATGTCCTGGAGGTTGCGGCTGCAGTCCAGAGTAGAGGAGTAACAGACGGGCAAAATGAAAGTCAAATGTCTGGAACAGAAGGCGAAGAGCTCGTCCTTCGAAACCGATCGTCATTGTTGTTCGGAAGGATTCCGGATTTGAAACAAGCAAGTGTAAGAAAGAGCAAATCATATGCAAAGAGTGCGAAACACCACAAACTGCAGTCTGACGAACACAAGATAACGTCGCTAATGTCGCTTCACTGAATCCCCGTCCCTGTCCACTGGTCCAGAGGACCAGTCTTATTTTGATGCAAAAGATTTGTACATTAGCTTAAAGCAGCACTACGTTTATTTGAATATGAAAGCGCAATAAAAAATATTTGGTCCCTAAAAATCAATAAATAATCGCGATAAATGATCGGAATCTCAATATTGATCAAAAGAATCGTGATTATCATTTTGGCCATAGTCGCGCAGCCCCAGTGTGTTCACGACAACGCTTGTCATACTCCCCGTTTCAGCTGTACTTTGTTCGATGTAAAAAAAAAAAAAAGCAACATTGTGATAATTACAGTAGTGCAAGTGTCCTCGGCTCACCTGTGTTGTCTTCCTCCGTCTTGCCTCTGCTCAGCTGAGCGCTGTTCTCTTTGGAGCACACACTCTCCTGAAAAGACACGATGAATACAAAAATAAATAAATGAATAACTAGCTTCACACCCGACAACATATAAATATAAATAAATAAATAACAGCCTAGATTTGAAAAATAGACATGTGGATTATTTTTTATCCCTTATTAACGTGACTCCAATGAATCCGCAGTTCCTCGTTCTGAGTAAAAAAAAAACGAATCCTGAAGTTCAGCTGAGACTAATATAGAGGCTTCAACTGTCTTAAGTTACAAATCAAGTGGGTATCTTCCAAGTGTATGACCAGCAGTATATATATACACATATATATGTATACATGCTGTCTGGCACTGTGTGTACTGTGTATTTTTGTGTTCTACGTGTCCCTGTGCGAGCCTCGTCAAAGACGGATGAAATCTTTATGATATAACTTTAAGCCGAGGAGATATGCCGTGTTGAGGCTGAGGAGGTATTGATCGGCGTGTAAGTGATATCATTTTTTTTTTTTACCTCCAGGGCATCAAAATCAACGCCAAACTGTTTTCCATAAAGCATGGCCTGAAAGTCCTCCAGACTGCAGTCGATACTGTCCAGATAGTCCATCAGCTCCACCCTGTCAACACACACACACACACACACACACACACACACACACACACACACACACACACACTCACTCCATCAGTATCCAACAACTCTTGTTGTTATTGCAAACACATGGAAGGCCTGACTGACACAGCTGAGATCATTCCTTATTAAACTGGCTTAAAAAGATACATCTCTTACTAGTCTCCTTTGCTCCAGAATAACTAATGGTGCAGGGCAGATGGTTGGCCGGCTGGAGGGACCTTCAGATCATATGTACTTAACGGCTACAGCATAAAAAACTACAAGATACGAGTAAAAACAAATGCTGTGGAATATCCCTCCAAATGTCACTGTGATCCAGCAATTAGAATCTGCGTGGTATTAAATTCATGCTGCTTTTACTTCTGTTGTCTTCTATTGCTGTGTTTCAATGTTTTTCAATTATTGTCAAGCTTGGCACTTACTTGCCCAGCAGGTTGATGTTCTGTGATATCGCTCCGTTCTCGTTCAGTATGGAGTCCATCATCTTGACGGGGTCCTCCAGACTCAGGCCTGAGGGTTTATTGAGCCGCAGGACGCCGCTGCCAGTCGGCCCGCTGCCGTCTAAAGCGCCGCTCCTCTGGTTGTCGTCTGCCGCCGGCGCTGCAGTGGTGCTCACCTCCGTCTCTGTGGGCAGCACCGCACAGCTGTCCAGCTCTACCTCCACGATTTCGACGTCGCTGAGGGAGGACGTTTTCGAACAGCACGTCAATGAGAAAGAGACTGAATACACTGGCTTTGCGGTAAAGGATCCCCTCCCACTGCTCAACTTCTTCTCTTTATGGCGCCAAATCAAAACAAAGTCATCCCACGACACCCAACAGTTCCCAGAGTTGCTATTTCACACGTCATCACCTTTATTTTGAGCTGACTGCGATCATTTTGCATAATAACACATTTTTGCTGTTGGATATTATTTACATGTTGATATTTAGCCATATTTGCTTGTATTCTTAACATATTACGTTTAATGTGGGTTTACTCGGAATAAATTTACATGTTAGACCATTTCACTGTACGTAATGAACTGATGCGAATCCTTCTACTGTAAGCAAGACTACACAATCTAATAACTATGAACTGCATTGCAGTATTTTTATTTTACAGCTTTACTATTTGTATTTATAATGCACGCTGTGGCTCACAGTTTTAATTCCTCCGTAAATTGTACTCTAATTGGAGTGAATGAATTCTACCATGCCCATGCAGGGTCTCATGAACGGCTACCCTCTAAAATTCACTGCAAAGAAAATGATTGATATTTGGAGATGAATTAATTTGCCAGTAAATTAAAAATCGCCAAAGATAGGCCGTTAGCCTGGTGACTGAACAAAACTATCCAACGAATATCCAACAGTCCAACAACGCTCAGGGTCATTGTTGGAGCAGAAAAAACAACAACACTGTTTTGGTTTAAAACACTGTGTCTTGCCAGTGATTTATAGGGCCTTTCTGGTAACAGCTGATGTGTTGGCTGACTTCTTGCCCTTTTTACATTTTGGTTCAGGCCGACTGACTAAGTTGATGGAAGTGGAGTGCAAATGATGACAGACTACTTGATTTTTTTATGGATTGAACAGTTACGGATGGTTCAAGAACTATTAAATGTGGTGGCGGCCTTTCTCCATGAGTTCAGAATCATGTGGCTGTCCCTGTGGACTCTCACGGAAGAGGTCGTAGAGGCGCTTAAAATGACGTACCAGCTCGGCCAGTCTAGTTTTACAGAGGTCCGTGTTGAAATGTCTCGTCACATGGTTTCAAAAATGTAGGGGTGCACGACCTTGCATGCTTGCGGAGCCTTCAGCATGGCGCAATGACATGATTTTGGGCGTCCATGCACATTTAATAGATAAAAAACAGATACATTTGTCCTCACCAACAACTAGCTCTAGTGCAGAGTGCAGCCATGTTTGTTTATGACGACCTTCCACTTGTTTGTTATTTTAGTTTCGGAGAATACTGCAACGGATCGTCCGTTTAAGCATAAACTCCTCTGTGCAATCTCAAAAGCTCACGCAACACCTACGGTGGCCTGCTTGCGCAAGCATAAACAAGGCTTAATAGACCCTCATGTATAACAAGTGGCAATTTGAAAGAAGTAGAGCAGTCTGAATGTCACTTGGGGAGTGAAAGGTAAATGGTCTTACCCTTGCTCGTAGGCTCTGGGTGACCCCTCTGTGATCTCTGCTGTCACCTCGGCATCATTCTCGGTCAAGTCACAGACGATGACGTCATCTGACATCTCGGAGCCCTTCACGCTGTTCAGACTGTTGACGGACGACTAAAACAGGACACACGCAGTCAGAATCTGGACACGTCACATGTTCAATATTATGTACTTAAAAACCCCCAAAAAATAACCATGTTCAATTATGAGAAGTAACTGATTCACAAGTGTTCACTATAGGTAATACTGCCCATGTTTATGTCACCAGCTACTGCCATTTACTGACCTGTTCCACACACACTTTCTCGTCATAGATCTGATGAATATATTTGGGCTTCTTTCCATTGCTGTTCATGAGAATTGGCCTGTCAAAAAGAGGGCGACACATCAACATGTGAAGTTTACACAGACTAGAGTTTACATCACGTTAGAGTGCTGAAACGGTTAGCTGACTTACAATGAGCTTGTGCAAGACAAAAATATTTCAATGACAGATCACGTGAGTCAAGTAAAAACTCCAAATGTTTGCTGGTTACAGCTTTAACAAAGCTAAAGATGTTATTTCTTTTCATTTTATCATTGTAAATTAATAATCATAATGACCATCAAATAAGGTGAGACAGCTACAATAGTTACAGTTAAAAGCACACTCACATTTTATCGACCAATAATGGCCTATCACAGGCATTTGGATGTCGGCATATTTGTTTTCCAAACATTTATTACAGTATATAATGCTGAGAAAGATGTCTGGGGTAACTTAAAAGTGGTGTCATTTCATAGCTTGTCCTGTAGAGTGCGCTGCAGGTATTAGAATGACACTTGTTTGCTACATTGGCTAGCTAGCTAACCACGTAGCTATTTTAATATCATGTCAGTTGAGTAGAAGCGAACGTGTGAGCATCTTAGCCCATTCACAGGAGTGTAACGTTACATGTATTCACACCAAACCACTTTGTTTAGGACTCACAGCTTGGTTCGCCCTCCAAACCGAACAAGTCTGTTTTTTCCTGATACGTTGAAACTTTCCCCTGAACCTTTACAACAGAGGCGCTGTTCATATCTTGACTTGGCGGCAGCGAACCATGAGTGAATGTTTGTGACCGTTGCACGTTAACAGCGGAATATTGCTGAAGATGAAATGTTTCGATAAGCAAGAAGACAAGAGTTTCTGGTTTGAGATCAATCCATTGAAATAATGGTGAAGAACAAAGCTGTAGCATGAATCTCACAGCTAGATTGATAAGTGTAGAGAGGACATCAGACGTTTCGCCAGCGACCTCACTTATTAGATTTGATTAAGCTATTTAGAAAAGAATATAGAAGAGAACATGCAATGCAAACTAGTTTGGTTCCAGTTCAAATATATAATTATGTGTATATTCTGTATATATAAAGAAAAAATATATATATATATGTATATCGGAATTTTTTTACTCTCTAATAATGGTATCGGCCCCACAAATACAGTGCCGTTCGGGCTCTAGTGAACTCCCATCCAAATATACATGTTAGCATGAAACAGGTTTTTATTCATCATTCATATTCTTCATCAATGCTTCTCTGGAGGGAGTTTGGAGGGTCAGTCATTTAAAAAAGGACCAGTGCTCTCACTCTAATCCCAGCTGAAGGATGTAACAGTGTGAACCCACCTTTTGCGTTTTAAATTCAGGATGTGGTTGTTCTGTACCAAGGTGACGATGAAATGGATCAGCTGAAAAAAGAAGAACAGTCTGTGAGATTGTACAGATAACGCAAATGGATGTGCAGCTCAGATGTCAAATGATGAACATAACACCTGTTAAACTAATCAATCCAATGCCATAAAAATGTTCACATCTGCACTACATAAAATGACTGTTGGTATTTTTAATATGCACAGTCCACCTCATAATGACTCAAACAAGCCTGTGCAAATAGTAGAGTATAAATACCCTAAAAACAAAAAGTAATCTGACAGACTGTTTAGATTAGGTTTTAACTACCCTTATGAGCTACAATCCAATTTCTTTCAGAAAAATTCAGAAAATTAACTTATTCTGATTTACAGGAGACACGTATGTGAAAACACTTCCAGAAGGTGTAAACCGACAGGGTGCAGTGTAGTGCTCACCTTTTTGATGAGCTGTTGTTGGTGGGCATGTTTCTGTCTCAGTTCAGAGATCTCCCTCCACAGAGCTTCATTCTCCCTGAACAACAAAACATGTTAAAATTAATTTGAGAGAATGGACTAACAGAACTAACCCCGTCTCCTATGAGTTACTGTAGCTTCACTCTGATCTTGTTCAATGAAAATTTTCAATGCTAATGTGCTAATGCTAGTTGCTGACATGTTACCAGAGGGTGTTTTTCCACTCTGCGGTAATGTTGTATTGTATTGGTGGTAGGACTGGACAATTTGTTCAGTTTGTTTGAACGATTGAGGAGATGCAGTTTGATGTTTCTTAAAAGAAAATCACAGGAATGAATAACTGACTTGAGATGTTTCCCTACGTTTCTGGAACCCACCTTTCAGTTAAAACCCAAGGGACCTCAGAGCTGATGTAAAATTTCAAAGGTCTGATTTGGTGCAAAGACTAGACTTCAGTTTTCATTGCGGGAAACTCTCAGACATCCTTCAGACAATTTTGTAAAATGGGCAGATTTGAAAGTTTGCCAGGTTCCACATACATACAAATGGATGTCATCAGCATAGCAATGGTAAGAGACACAGCCAAACTGGCGGATAATGTGCCCTAAAGGGAGCATGTAAAGGGAGAAAAACCCCAACATTGCTCAACAGGCCAGAGGAGCACAATCAGACACTTTGTCAGCAGAAGAAGCGGTTGAACAGAGGCAACCTGAAAGTGACTTGGAACAACCAGACGAAAGGGATTTTACCGACAATGATGGAGGGCTAACAGAGATTAATACTTCCTTGAAGAATTTAGATGACAAAATGTCAAGAGAATAGTGGGACAGAGATAAGTTAGTTACAACATCAACTCATTTGTTTGTTATTTTATTTGTTAGTCCTAGGGTTGCAAATTTCGTTCATTTTCCTTAACTAAACTACAGTTACAGTGGGGCAGCTCGGTTGGAAACATAATGGTTGGAAATCTCATCAGCGACATCTGACATCAGTGTTCTTTACCATTCATTGAGTGAAATCACCTTGATTATCTTGTCATATTTTAAACCCACACCCACAATTAAATCAGAAAATTTGGGTAAAAAGGTTCTATTGTGTGTGTGTGTGTGTGTACAGTTTTAGGATAGTATTTGGTATATTTACTATGACAGATATATTAAGTGTGCTGTCTAGGTTTATACAGTGCAGTCTGTCTAGACTAGTGGTATTGCGGGAATGTAGAGCTAGTTGTATATTAAGAGACAACAGGTGGGATCCTGACCTGCTGAGGTGGATTTCATCCCTGCTAAACAGATCCAGATGTCCCAGAAATAAAGCAAGGTTATCTAACAAAGGGCAGATGCAACTCTGGCAATCGAGTGAGTGCAGCAGGCCTTATTCAATTAGCTTAAAGTGTTGTAACTAAACCTAAGTCTGATTATAAGTCAAATGGGACGATGGTAAAAATAAACACAAGATAGCTTACACAAAACCCAGTTATGTGCCTGAAAATGTTTTTCGAACTAGCCGTACTACAGTTGAGCAGCTCCATATATATAATTTTATTTTATTTCTATTTTTTTCTGGGATGACCTGTGCAGAGCTTTAGACTCACCTCTTGAGTGTTGCCAGCCTGGCATCAATGTTCTCCTGCTTGCTGTGGACGCTCTGGACACTCGCCAAGATCTTGGTCAGGTCTTCCTGTCGAACCTTATTGTCCTCTGGCCGAGCATTAGAAACCTGAAAGTCGGAAATTACAATCAAAGCTGGTGTTTACAGCAAAACTGTAATGTAAAAGTAATATTTGTGAGTTTCGCAAGACATGACATTGGCCAGCAAACGAGTAAAGGAACCAGATAGAGGGGTTGAATGTCTTGATGAAGAGAGAATATTTAGGAACAAGCTTTAAATTTCACTCCTGCCAAGTTGACCTAGTCTTCCTAAGTCTTAAACTTGTCTGTAAAAATACAAACACCCTACAACTGATTGATCAAATGTGTAGTACCAGAGCTCAGTCTTTGCGCCAAACGAGGCTTAGCAAATCTTGCTCTGTCCTGGAAAGAGATGAAACAAACATGGATTCCCTTGACTGACTCTGGGTTCGGTGTCAAAACAAGTCTGTTTCCCAAAATGTCAGTGCGTCCTTGAAGAACAGCTGAGCAGTTTGTCAGGATGATGCTTTTGGCAAGCGAATGTCACTTCGTTCGAACTGCGTTCAGCAGTGTCTGACCTCAGTGAAAAGGGTTTTTGAGTTGTTGATTTTTTTCATCCAGTCAAGGTTTGGTATGTTTTAGTAATGGCAGCTACCTATGCAAGCACTGCCAGGAATCCCTTTGAGTCAAGGGGACCTTTGGCTACATTTTTAAAATATCAATTCTGTTGACAACTTAACAGAGAGATGACTCCACCTTCCTCTTGATATTCTCCAGCAGGTCGTCCTGTCCATGTTTGAAGTAGGGGTGCTGAAACTCCACTGGACCGTCCTTCTCCTGTTTCACAATGCCTGTGTCAATGTGCATCACTTTACGGAATCCATCTGAACACACACACACACATACACATACATACATACATATACACACACACACACACACACACACACACACACACACACACACACACACACACACACACACAGGTAAACACATTAAAAACAGCAACAAACACTCCCTCCTAAATGTATGTATGCTACCCAGTACCTGGGTTAGTCCCATGATCAGAGGGCATCATGAAGTAGAGCTATCTTTATATTGCTATAGTGGTAACGATTGTGTATTCTGTAATATTCTTTTATGATCTTTTACTTGGTGGCTTATGTGCACCATAAAACACAATAACCAATCAAAACTTGGTTAGGGCCGTTCATCGACTTTCAGTGGAATTACAGTTGGACCATTTGACGATATACCATAAATGCGTCACATGTGATTTTGACATGCTGTTTACACCATGGTAACTATCACTTTAGCATCTCTGATTGTATTGAGGCTATTTTGTGCAATGATGCAAATCACTAAAGAGGACTGTTTTGTGTCAATATTGGATTTTTATATGGTTTTTGCATTAATGTGATTTAGAACTGGGTTGTCCAAAACCAGACCACATTCCATTCTGGTTATTTTATCCATAAAAATTATTCTGATTCACAGAAACTCTATGACGATATGATATGGAAATGTTGCAATACAAAACTACAAATACTGTGATAGAGGATTTTATCCATATTGCCCACTACTTAGTGGAATCACATGAGAGTTTGGTCTCATGTAATGGATAAAACAGAGGAACACAGTTCATGGATTATTATTCAGTCATAGTTAACTAACAAAATAAACAAATAATACCAAGCAAGAGATTCAGCACTCAACTGAGTGTGTCTCCTGCTGCTGAATACAAAGTAACTCTGGCCAGCAACAGCCGATAAAATGTTTACACTGTGCCCCAGCATCTATGCAGCTCCATTTTTCATTGGATAAACCCCGTTTCTAGACCAGCAACGATTAGTTGAGAAACAGAAAAATCATTGGCAACTATTTTGAGTATTGATTAATTGTTCGTTCGTATCAGTTTGCTAAATCTCAGGATAGGATGCTCTTCTTTGTCCTTTATGTTACCGAACTGAATATCCTTTAGTTCTGGACTGTTGGCCGAATAAAACATCTGACCACATCTCCTTGGACTGAGTGAAATTATAAAGAAGGCATCTTTGTGACATTTTATAGACAAAACAAATAGTCAGTTAATCAAGATATTATGATCCGATTAACTGATCATCACTTGCAGCCCTGCCTGCCTCTGTCCCTGCTTTCTGGCCAAGTGGAGAGGTGGGATGGTACCAGAACAACCACCTCCTGGGCTACTTACCTGCTTCTCATCCTTGCATTGAAACTCATTCTGGCAGTATAGGTTTACTGGGCTGTGTGTCACTACTTGCCAGCCATCTGGGTTATGAGTGTGGCAGCAGACTAACCCAACTCAGCCAGAATCCAGCTCTATCCAGCAGACACTCTGGGCCACTCTAAACCCACTGGAAAGCATTGACTAGTGAGCCCTGATGTGTACAAACTAAGTGGAAGTGGCGAATGCAGTCTTACACATATTGAGCTGCCTGATGAAACTGGCCATGTTGTTGTGCTTGAAGAACTTGGGGAGGATCTCCTTGGCAAAGCGTTGCTCGTCCAACACTAGGAAGCTGTTGCCCTCCTGGAAACAACCAACACCACCATGACAGTCAGAACAGCTACTCGGAGGTCTACTGGGTCTATTTTAGTGAGTAAATTTAACTCCACGCCTCGAAGCAGTTCTAAAATAAAACACAGACAAGCTTTATAGTGACTCGGCCAAAAAGTCAAAGATGAACTGATGCTGGCATGACGCAGAAAGCCGATTTGTCTTAGCTAACAAGAAGGTAGCATCCACAATGAAGGAGAATGGCTAGCTAACGGTTCATGTGTAGCTTCAGCCAACGATTGCTGGTCGCTCTCTATGCTGAAACCAACACGTGGCGTGAAGCGCACGGTTGTTGAACCCCAACTGTGTGGTGTGACGAGATGCTAACGTTGCGCTAACTTTAAGGCTAATCTCACGAGCTAGCGTTCGTTAGCTAGTTGTCTGTTTTGTCAACTAGCATGCTAACGGCATATACAGCCTTAGCGTTAACTAACCTGACTCCAGCAAATAAATTCATTGGTGTCTGCATCCTCGACCAGCGTCCACAACTTAGTGAGGAAAGCCGGGACGTTCGAGTTGTGTTTCATCTCGCAAATTCAACGACAAATACACTTTGATTGAAAATGCGCAATGTTTGCTCTGTTTTGGGAAAAGCTGGGGGGTGGGTGAACCTTCTTCTTCTTTGTGTTTTAACGGCGGTTGGCAAACCAGCTTATAGGTGCATTACCGCCACCAAGTGGACTAGAGCGTGGAACAAGATAATGGTGTAAGGAAAAAACAAAAAAAAAACCAGTAGATTATGTTAGCTAAATCTGTTTTGTTTTTTTTAAAGACGCATACATATATATGTATATCTTGCCTGTTATTTTCCCCAAGAGACCTAACAACCAGAGAAGTCAAGGTGTTTTGTCTTCCTTAGTGACTGATGAAGGTGATTTTTCTAGATAATGTATGTCCTACTATGTTTGACTGTTTCTGGTTGGCTACAGAGTGTGCATTTTCCAGTTGGGTGCTTGCCTACTTTATATAATGTATGGCTGAGAACTGTATGACTTATTCTCAGACGAGTAATAAGCACAGCACATGTCTGTGTATATTATAGATGTCTAGATGTCCAGTTTCATTATCATCCCAATATCCCTGCCATGCGGTTTGTGCCTCTGTCCTAATGGATGTCTGATAAGGAATATTTCGTTGATAATATCTGTTCTAAATGATGATGTGCCAGATCTTATTATGATTGCAGCTTGCATTTTCTTATTGACAAAAGATACATTGCGGCCTCTTACCCACAGAGTCCCGTCATCCACGTACAAGACAGCTGTCACTACGTCCTGGTTGATCTGCGCTTTCCTGATGTCTGATTCTAAGCACAATACGGAATCCACTGTATTCGACCAAAGAGCTTTACTGTCTAGGAAATATGTTAATCTCTCTGTGACCATTTGGTCCATGTTTTTACATAAATGGGAAGTTAAGGTAATAGGTCTGTGACTAGTTAGATCTGAGGGGTCTTTTCCTGGTTTTAGAAACAGGCACTATCTCAGCACTATGCCCAGTGTATCATGTATCATGTGTGCCAACATTTTACAACACACCATCTTATCAAATTCAATCCCATTTCTGTTTGCTTTCAAATGTTTGGCCTCACATTTGCATTTGTTACATTTCCTTCATCATCATCATCTGCTGATACATTTATCACAATCCCTGTGACAACTGCTCTGACGAATTTTCTGTCACAAGTCACTTTCCTGCCATTTTATTATATAATAATCATACAATTGTATTCATTCTGATTGCTCTCCCCTGTTGTCTTCCGTCCTTACATATCACATCAGCAGTGATCCATTTCTCAATATTTTGACTCTTGTTACCTCTTCGATTTCCATACTTATGAATGTTAGTTGGATTCCATTCACCGAAAGAAGCCCCCTCTTGCACAAGTTGAGCAATTACCTTGTAATCCTCTCTCCACCTTTCTACTACAGCTGATCTCCCGTCGCCATCACTATCATCCGATTTAACTATATCCCACTCTTCATAACTCTCGCCACCTACTTCCATCTCTCCTAACTTGCTTCCTGGTCCGTCACTTCCCTCTGCCATCTCCTGTCCAGTCGCAGCCCAGTGTTGCCAACTGCCGACACTCGTGATGCTGCTAACGAGGAGCCTCACAACCAAATTCTCTCTATTAGTCCTGTTAACTAATTAAACGATTGCATACTTTCCATGATGTCTTTCCTAGCAGATTCCCCAGAGTAATATTGTGGTTTCCATCATTTAGTACGTATATTAATTCCCTTCTTTCTTCATCATACCTGTTGCAATCTGTCAGTACTTGTTTGACTTGTTTCCAGTTTATTGCAGTGAATGCATTGTCCAGTAAGGTGCTTGCCTATTCTATGGAGTGTTTGATTTAAACCTGTGTGTCCTATTCTCAGACGAGTAACGACCATCTGCTCCTTTGGGCCCCGCTTTGTGCTGGAGTTGAAAGTGTCTATACAGTCGTGTGTGTACAGGGCGCACAGCAGGGGGCTCAAAATGCAGCCCTGGGGTGCTCCAGTGTTAAGGATGAGGGTGAAAGAGGTGTGTCTACCCACATTTACCACCTGGGGTTCTGCCTGCCAGGAAGTCAATGACCCACATGCACAGTGAGGTGTTTAATCCCAGGTCTTTGAGCTTTGTGACAGGTCTAGAGGGAACTATGGTGTTAAATGCTGAACTGTAGTCAATGAGCAGCAATCTCACATAGCTCCCTTTCTTGTCCAGGTGAGATACGGCGGTGTGGAGGATGTGTGCTATGGCGTCTTCTGTTGATTGGTTGGGACGGTAGGCAAACTGTAGTGGGGTCCAGTGTGCTGGGTAGATAGGAGCAGATGTAATCCTTGACCAACCGTTGACATATGCGCATGTCATCAAGACATATGTAGTACATTTTCCATAGTTAAAACAAAAGATCCACATAATGGACCTGTGACACGCTCAGCTGCTGCTGACTCGTTCAAAACTGCAAAACTGAAAACAAAAAAGAGAACATACAGTTAACATGTACGAGTTTATTACCACTTACTTTGTGGTGTGTTATTCAACATGTTATCAATGATGTGTTTCAGACACTGTCCATCCCATCTGTCCTCGGAATCAGCACGTCTCGGTGGAGTTGGGACTCCACTCAACTTTGCACATTGCCATTCTACTACCTTGTATAAATATATGCATATAAGTAACTATATATATTGTTTTCATTCTTATCCTATTGTAATTTTAAATATCTTTATATGTATATATGTATATGTCTCTTTGTGTGGCGTGAAGGAGGCTACAACTTTAATGTCATTGTGCAGCCCTGTGTTGTAGAATGACAAATAAATGTACCTTGAACCTTTAGTTGAGGAGCCTCATAACCAAGCAAAGAAGCTGCTCTGTAGTCAGGTGGTTATTGTCTTTTAGTATCCTTCGGGCAGCTCTTTCGGCTCTGGATAGAGCTCTCATCTCTCCATTCATTCAGGCCTTCTGGTTGGGGAATGATTTTATTGTCTTTGTGATCGCCACATCGTAAACACATTTGCTGATCATGCCACTGATGTATATTCCTCAAGATTGATGTGGTTCTCCTGGGTAGCAGCATCTCTGAACATGCGCCAGTCTGTGCACTCAAACAGTTCCGTGCAGCTGCTGTAGCTTCATCTGTCCACACTTTAACTGTTTTGGGGGGTTTTTCTGATGGTTAGACCCTTTTAATCAGCTGGGAGTAAGTGGGCAGAAGAAGCAAGCAAGAAGCAGAAGGGAAATGTGGTCTGATTGTCCAAAATGGGGGCGGGGAGGGCTTTGTAGCTGCCTCAAATGTTCGTGTAAACATGGTCCAGGGTATTATTTCCCCTGGTGGGGTTCACCACTGGTGAACTCTCTGGGCAGATTATATGGTCGACATCTTAACATTAAAAACCCAACATCTGGAGAACATTGTCCATCAACCTTGACAACGTTTGAGCACCAAGCTTTGTTGATGTAAAGACAGAGTCCGCCTGTTGTGGTGGAGCCTGGTCTGTAAGGGAGGCCACCGCATCTGCACCCACCGCCATCACCATGGCAATATTTATTTCCCAAACCTAACTTATCTTGTATTGGTGTTCTCTAATGTTGATTATGGGTAGGATGGCCCCTTTGGCTGTTCTTCATAGGTGGAAGCATCAGAGTTACGGAGGTTTTTAGGGTTCTCCAAAACATTTCTGTATGTATGTCATCACTTGGCCACTAGAGGGAGTCCTTGATTCATTACAAAACCTGACTGCCATGTACTGCATCAGTGTGCTTGATATTTTATACAGCCTGTCGGCTCCAGTCAGCTTGCACTAACTTCATGATGACCACTAATCTAAATATCAAACATTCAAGGGGGTTTTAAAGTATGTAGTATCGTGGTTATTTTCCCCAATGATGACTTTTTTTAATGATGGATCCTGGGTATATTAGAGTGTAAGAGGTTTTCAGTGATTGATGAAATATTCATATGAATTTAAGAGCCTGCCTTTCACAACCAAGCAAAACTCAAATACATGAAGTCCTGCAGTAAATCCTTAAATATTGGCTGAAGCCCTTTTTTTTTTTTTTTTTTTACTTCAACTATGTTGTAGATAGAATCAGTCCATTATTTGTGACAGACTAATATAGACAGGCTTCAATCTTTAATTCCTTCCAATCATATCAGATCAAGTATGCTCACACATTTGTAAGAATCCTCTATTTCCATTTTTGCTGTTTGTCGTCAATAAAAACTCAACACTTCCTGTTTCACATTAAAAGTTTTGAAGCTGTTCAGAGGGCAATACTCATCATCAATGTATCATTCTGATTGACATTTATTTGGGACCTTACAGTACACAGAATACCGCCCAAGGACGTAAGTAGGGGCAACAAACCAACATTAAAAGCAAACCCTTGATTAAAAAGTTATTTAAAATATTGCCAGCGGTCTGTGTGAAGGCCAGAAGAAAAGAAAATCAACGGACTCTCACTATCTGTGGGTGTGTTGGCTGTCTGTTAGTATGCAATGGGCCCTGAGTAAATGCTAAGCAGAAAAACCGACACCAGCCTTTTCAGAAAACCTCATTCACACCTAAATAAAACTTAGATAGAGATCGAGTTAGACTGGCGTATTACTCAGTAGAGGCATGCCATGGTGAATTTGAGAGAACCAGTAAGTGGCTTGGGTCTAACTTTCAGGCTAGTAGCCATGACTGCTGAGTGAGGTTGACAAGTGTTGGGCTAATTGGATTGGAGGGTAATATCACATCAAAAGACGTCACCCGCGCCTTTAAAATGGCTGTAATTAGGACATTCTTTTACTCGGACACAGGGGAGATTATGGAGGAGCAGGAATCAGAGCACATAACAACCACCCAAGTGACACATACAAATTGATGTCTTATTGATTGAAGTTTTAGGGGAATTTTAATAAAAAAAAAAAAGTTTGTGAAAAGCTTGAATGAATCAAGAATTTATATGGGTACTTCATCAGAAACTATAGTTCACAATTCTTCAAATTCAAAAGGTAATTTGTTTGTTTTTGTTTTTTTACAACGTGTATTTTTTTTTTCATTCTGATTGGTTATATATTACTTTGGAGAAACAAAACTGTCAAGCAGGTACATGACATAACTATAGGCAGACAGGAACAGTTCAGTGACTTATTGGTAAAATAATGAAACATTAGCTTACGGGCAAGGGTAGCAAGTCCAAGCAGAGGAAACCAACGGTCAAAAGGAACGGGGCAGGTAAAAGGTTTAGGTAGGGTTCAGGTGCAGGTGGAGATGGGCCGGTATAAATGCTGTCGGAGATAGTTGGGGAATGAGAAACAGGTGAGCAGGTGGATGTAGGTGACTGGGACAGGTGGGGAGGTCTGGCCTGGGGGAAGCGAGACGTCGCCAGAGACAGGGACAGAGGGGTGACTACAAAACTACAGAGACTGCCGTCACGACACAAGACAACCCGGTCGACTATGAATTACATGCATATGACTGCTTATTGCGAGGTTGTAATGGGAATTGCAATTGAGAATTGCTATGGCAATGGCATTTTGTGGGAAACATAAGACTAGCCTGGAATTTGCTCACTGTGATTGCAGTAGAAAGTAAGCATGTGGATGGATGTTTGCCATCGACATTGGCGGTCTGGATTCATGTTTTTTTTTTTGTCATTTGAAATGGTCACTATTTAAAGCCACTATGTGTAGAATTTGAACAAGTTCTCCAAACTACACCAGAGGTCATTTCTCATTGCCTTTAAAAAGGAGCTATATTAGTGTATTCTGCCCTTATTAACCATTAACATAAGTCTTATGGTTAAGATCTGGATAGGTTTAGGTAAATAAAACTTTGTGGTCAGTGTTAGGGAAAAGACATATACAGTCACCAACGTGTTTTTTTTTTTTGTGTGTGTATTTTAAAAAAATCTGCAATTTTACTTTTACTGAAGTACAGGGGGTGTGGTCGCAGAGGGCGGGACAAGCAGTTAGTGAACTGTACAAAAAAAAAGCGATGCACACAGCAGTGCAATAAAACGATGGGTTAAGGTTAGCACTATTGTAGCTCATCGTCCAGCAAAAAAGTTGAACCTAGCTCAATCCACCTCCACTGTGCTCTCTCGAATGCCCGAGACAAATTTCTCCCAAGCGATGTTTGAATTGTTTCACAACATAGTCTTAAATGAAGCACAAGTTAATTGACTTCACTGTGGCTCGAGGGAGTATGTGGATATTTTCATGGTTTGCCCCTAAAATCAAAGTGTCATGGATATTGGGAATATGTATATTTTCAGAAAATGCCAACTGGAAGAAGAAGAAAGTAACAAGTTTTAGCACGAAAGACAGGACCCCCCCCCCCCCCCCCCCCCCCGAGATAAAGACTGGTCATCATTACAACATCACATGTGACAGAAGTGAAGTGGACAACCGGAGAAAGATCAAGGAGGACATTCACTACCAACACTAGGGACCATCTTTGAACAGAGACGGGGGGTTAATAAACAACCACCTGTCGTCATGTGACTCAGCTAAGTCGCCATTCTTAATTTTCCGAGCTCCATTCCCGGAAGAAGACAGCGGAATGCGCTTGAAAGCACAGCACAGGATTAAGGCAGTATGAGGAAGCTACCACCCGTCTTTCATAGCCCCATTGTTGCAGAGAAACCACTGTCCTCTAGGGGCAGTTCAAACCCTCTCAACTGATTTCACATCATGACAGAATGCAAAAAGTAGCATTAGATGTACATGGGATCTGAGTTAGAATCATTTCCTTCTTTAACACACAAGCACATTTAACAATAATACAAAAAGAGCTATTAAAGATCACAAACTGATCTGAGGTGGCCGTTGGGGGGCCTTCGATGATATGTAACACAGTTATGTCAGTGTCAGAGTTGTTCTACGTTTTAAGCATGTTAGGTAGAACCAAAGCATTCCTGACTAATACCCAAACCTGGCCTGTGTGTGTGTGTGTGTGAGTGGTTTCAGAGCAGGTAAGAGGCTGCATACTGAACTGTGCTGTGGAGCTGGAACACGGAGTTGTTGGAAAGAACAGACATTTTCCATTGGATGGAGAACTTGGACATTGGTTTTATAGTTGTTGTTCTCTCTCATTACTTGATTAATATTGAAGTCTAGCAGGACAAAAAAGACCCCGAAGAGAAAAAAAAAAAAAAAAAAAAAAAGAGAGCAGCATTACTGCTGACCTCAGCAGATTTTTTTTTTTTTTTTTTTTGCCTAATGAATAAATGTTTTGGAGCAGGCCAAGCAGGTATTAGGCATCCTACACTGCCAAAGCATGAATTTTACTGCACTTTCAAACGATGTTTGATTAAGTGTAACTCAATAGGTATGCCTCTTTATATCAACTGATGCTGTATTTCAATGCCCCCACCCCCACCCCCAACCCGCATCAAACACAAAATTGAAAATAAATGATCTCACCAAAAAAGGTGGTTATTTTTAAGACCTTTGTATTGTAGTGCATCAATAAAACAAGCCTTCCCAGTTTTTGCACTTTGTCCGTTTCTCTTCTCCCTTTCAGGAAGTTCTTTTTCAAAACATTATCAAACCCATTTCTACCATTTCTCTTTGTCTTTGTGTTTTGGTTGTTTTTTTTTCTACTCGCAGGAAGTTCTTTTTTTTTTTTTTTAAATGTTCCCCAAAAGAACATAAAATGAATTTCTTTGGAGATTTGGAAATGATTTGTAGCTACGTGCAAGCCAGAGTAAAGCAACAAACAGAGCATATGTTTCAGCACTCGAGATCAGAGAGAGATCCTGGCTATAACTCAACAGGCTGAAACAATAAGTTACCAGAGGTTATAGGGAGCAACGCAAGACTAGCTGGTGCACAAATATGACCATATATCATATTTGTGTGTACATATGACCATATGTCATATTTGTGTGCGTGCTTCTACAGTATTTTTCTTTGTCCATGTGTATCTACTATCTAGCAGGCACTGCAAACACACTCAACTAAACATATCGTAGCTATCATTTGAATTGTTCTGCAGCTCATCTTCAAAAACAGGTGGTGACAGCTCGACAGCTGCCAACAACCATGACATTTTAGTGTAGATGTTCGTTATCACTTAAGGACATTTGCAATTGACTGCTAACCCCTAGATCCTCCTCTAGTGCAACCACTACAACAATATTTCCACTTGTGCATGAGAAATATCAAAACCTAAGGCACCGATCACCTTACTGAACACATCCAATGCATCCCCGGAACATGAACTATTCCAAATTTTGTCCAGAATTAGCTTTCATCTGGTCCACATCAAAGTGTTAACTTCATCCAAACGACATCTCAGAATCTAATGGCTATAAGCCACTGTAAAATTTGCTGAGCACATTAATGCCTTCACACTCACTTTTCTTGATCTTGTGGCCTGTCCTCTAGCACCAGTAGACTACCGGTGATGCTCAAAAAACAAGCTGGCCATCCCACAAGCAGTTCTGATGGAGTTTCCGCTACTTCCCCCTTTTCAGTTGACATCAGTTATATTTGTCAGTATTCTATCATTGTATATTTTCACGCAAAATTATGGATTCATGATTCACTGATTTGCCGCCCCCCGTGGACTTAGATGTACCTGGACTTAGGTACTTGTCTGCAGTCTGGATTCTTGTGTGTAACTTGGTATACATTGTGTATTACTTCGAGGTACTGAGGCATAACCCCCTGGTCCTGCAACTATGATTATAGAATGACATGCAGGATAAGACAACACAGTGTGATGACTGGCAGTACATTGACAAACACATGACAGTTTGAAGAAGACTGCAAACGAGAACCCATTCGATAAACTGAAAAAAATAAATAAAATCAGTACATTAATTTGGCCATTAATACTCACTCAACACCTACCCACGAAACGGTACAGTGGGCTTTGAACACGTGGTCACTGGCAATGTAAATCGCTGACATAAAGGTTTTCTAACCCATATATGTTCTATAACCCATCCTGCTCCCACATGACTGATGCAGTACACTGCATCCTCTTCTTCCCTTCTCATTTTGAACTGTAGCAGGTCCACGCTGGGTCATGTGAAACGGTGAGACTCCTTATCCGCTCCAACCATCCTTGTAAACTTGTTATAGAGCTCGCACACAATACAAAAAGTCATAGCCATAAAATGTTAATGCGATTGCTTTAAAACCTGTGTGCCAGCTGCCTCACACTTTTTATCGTATGCATATTAATTTTGTTTTTACTAATGCTTTCTGCAATACACAAAACCCTGGGAGACGGAGACACAGTGCGCCGTCGCTTGCGTTTAACAACCCCAGGTGGCCAATCAGTGAAAGGGCTACATTTTTAGACATATAGCTCATCCACTGGACAGGATATCGGTCTTATTTGTAGGACACAGAGGTGTGAAGGTTATATAATGGCTTATAATTTCGTCATGTGGCAGTGTATGCATGTGTCTTTGATTGTGTGTATGTACGTGTGTGTGTGTTAGGTTGGTGGGGGTGTGTGGGGGGGGGATGCATGCGTGGGTGAAAGTAGCAGAGCGAAACCATATGGAAGCACCCAAATGCACCATTCTCTCATCTGCCAATTGAAAGTAAGCTCAGTCAGGTGGGGAACTACAAAGACAGGATATCATTAGTGAGGGCTGAAGTCACAGCTATGGTATCAACACTGCATGAAATGAGGTCAGTCCTGTAAGCAGATGGTGGGAGAGGAGTTAACAATTAAATACAAACCAGGAAAAAAAAAAGAAAGACCCATCAAAGAATAGTTCTTGCAATCTTTCCAACCCACTTGCTAGAGTGAACTTTGATACTGCACCATTCTGCAAAACCCAGATCATAATCAGTGACGACGTTCGACGATCACTGCCAATGCTTTTTCATTAATGATTCTTACAGTATCTGTGCATGGCAACTACAGCATAGTTAAAGGAATAGTCCACTAAAATTTGGGAGTAAGCCGCCTTATAAATCTCAATCATTGTGGAACTGTGTGCACAAGACTAATTGCAGTTAAGCATTAATTAATGGAGACGTGCCCTGGACAATACTTATGCCTGCTCTGCCACTCTTCTGACCCTGTCAGAGTCACAATCACAATCAGTTTTATTGGCCAAGTATGTGTACACATCCAAGGAATCTGACTCCTTGAGTTTCTCTGAGTTACACACACAGTCCCAATAAACACAGAGAGAACCAAACTCAGCGAAACTGCCTAATAATCCAAATGAGCAATGTTTTGTAATTAGATTCTGTCTCTGGCTTTATTTGATGTTTTCCACCTTATGATATCACCCTCAAATTACTCCACAAAAACCATGGATACGGTGGTCTGAGGCATGTGCACACATTTTCATTGCAAAGTTCTGTTTTTATAAATGCCAGTTCACCGAGGGCGCACACACCTCACCTCACCTCACCTCTGTGTCTGATAGAAGCAGAAAGAGACTAAATAAAGACAGTTAACTGCCAGCTCAGTACACACTGTTTGACATTTATTATTGTTATTACTTCACCTTCAATAATGGTCTAAATGATCTCCCTGCAGAAAGTATAACCAACATGTACGGAGGCACTGCATGTGTCAGCAGAAGAATCACCCGTCATTCACAGACAGTACGTGCAACAGAGATAGAGAGTTAACAGTGGAGCTTTTCATACTCCGACCTTCAGCTCCCTGTTTGTGGGAGCTGCTCATTATAATCATAGCTCATGTTTGCCTACCCTTCAGGCCCAGAGCCACCTGAACCAGGTTTTAGGGGCACAATTTCCACTGAGCTTTGCTCTGTTTGGGTTCGACTTTACTTTACAGTCTCTAAACACAAGTGGAAGTTTGGATATGACGTCACCGTCGGGATTAAAGAACCGCGCATGCTGCATCAGCACGCTTGACATGGAGTGGCACGGGTCTCCTCTAACCTGTTGAGGTTTGGGCTAGGTTGAGGTAACGGTGGTTCACACAGCCACCTGCTTTGCGGGGGGGGGGGGGGGGGGGGGGGGGGGCAATGATTCATGTTACAATGGATATCATTCAATGCTATAAAAGAACAGCTCATTGGAGTTACCTCCTCAGCTTGCTGCAAATGACATCTCTGTGGTGTTGCTGGCTGTAGTGAATGATGAGGAGGCAGCAGGCAGCTAGGTTACCCATGGCCGTCTGGATTGGAAAGTTACAAAAGTTGTTTGCTTCAACAGTTTCATTTTTTTTTCTCAGTGTAAAGGCCATGACTGATGTCAGATTGTCTGTTTTGGATTCCACCATGGACAATGGTGGTTTCAGACCACAGACTGTATAAAAGAAGTGGATGTAGTCGCTGTGACGTCACCCATTGGTTTGTAGGAAACACATTGCTACACCTCTTTCCTGACAGGACACCTTGGTAGAGACTTGTCAATCACAAGGTAGCCCTGCCCTAAAGCATACGCTGCTTTACGGCTGTCTATTTTACTCTAAATGGGACCACAATTTACAAAATGAACATCAGGCTGGGTTGAAGAAGACTTGAAACAAGCGATTCAGACCATTAACTCATTAAGAAAAAGTTTACTGAGGTAATAAGTCATAACTCACAGAGTTCTGTACAATCTGACTTCTTTTTGCAACCAATGGAGTCGCCACCTGTTGGCCATTAGAAAGAATGCAGGTTTAAGGCACTTCTGCATTGGCTTAGCTATGTCCACTTCTTTTATACTGCCTGTTTCAGAGACTGTTGGATGATCTGACGTGCACAACATCTGCATTAGTGTCTGTAAGCAGAGACCCTCAGTGAGTGTCTGTATACAGATTGATCAAAAGTACTATCAAAGTAAGGGAAAGGGAAAGTCACACATTCTGGCCCATCTTGTCCTCAAGCACTTAGCTAGAATAGGTTTACCTTCAGTTCGTAAAAGTATTAAACACTGCAATCGGCAGGTTCCCTCCACTCCCACCCCCACCCGTGGGTGCACTTCAGGAGGCCAGGTTCCCTCTTTGTCTTGGCTCTGCTCTGGCCTTTTCACAGGGCAACTCCTATTGTGAAGTTACTTAGAGATTCTGGATACATCCTCCAACCCACACAACCTCTCATAACACACACACACACACACACACACACACACAAACACACTCTAACCCCAGGAGACGATAGCCTTTGTGAGTTAATCACTGGATTTCACTGCAATGGACTTTTACAGCCACACTAACACGGCCGAAGCATGATGGAATAGTGGAAGCTGCTGCAGGGCCTCAGATCAAGAAGAATTCAACAATGGACTCTTCTTCTGTGGCCCCGTTAAAGGCCTCTTCAGCAGAGTTGTGACTTCTAATGAAGCAGATTGAATTATTGAAGCTATAAATACTCAGATTGTCTCTGGACTAACATTTGTTGAGTGGATAAGGGAGGGTCTGTTCACTGCTGTGTGCTGTGGGAGGGGGGAGCAGGCTGCTATCTGCCTCAGTTGGTACTTTGTTAACATGCATAGAGGATTGTGAGGAAATAGAGAGATAATCAAGCCGTTGGTGCAAATTAAGTTGTTGCAGTCCTGAAGTAGTGATCTACAGGAGCCTTGTTGAGCCTACAGTATGCTAAACAGTCACTCCTGTAATTTTTACTTACACAGTTGTCTCTAACCCCTGTCTCTGTTCAAATATTGTCTCTGGTGTTGGTGGTCCACCCACTCCTGGTTGATGACCTTTGACCTCTTCTCAGAGGATGCTGAGTGATTTCGGTCTGGTGTGATTCTGATGTCTGTTTCTCTGTCACTGTCTGTGTGATGTTGTGCTGATGTCATACACCACCACCGTCTTCCTCTCAGGGGCGGGTCCTGTCTTTAGGGTGCACCAGCAGAGATCTTAAGGTGTTGAAGGGTTTTGTGGTACTCCTTGTGACTTGATGACTCCACTTAGATCTTGTGACTGTTCAGCCACGTAAGGGAGACCCACTGAGATGATTCTGGTGGTCACATGCTTGAGTTACATGATGACAGCTGAGCCATCGCCATGACAACTGAGCAAATTCCCTCTGCTGAGGAAGATTTTCCAGGGTCCAGACTGAACTTTCACAGTCAAGTTGTCAACATGAAAGTACTTTCTTTTGGTTGTGAAGGAAAGTTAGTTCGTTTCTTGAAGGATAGATGACGTTACTTAACTAAAGGATCGCTAACTACTGCTAAGTGTAGCTAATGTTAGCTAGTTAGCTCAGTCAGCCGTGCAGCTAGCGGATTCTGCCCAGACTGGGAGCTCAAAGCCCAGGCCTGAAAACCTCCAACACTGCCACAGTGCTTCGAGCTCCCTGTCCATGCAGAGTCAGCTAAGCTAATAGGACTGTAGCTGCTAATAGGGCAGCTACAGTTCACAGCAGTTAGTGGTTACTATCTGTCCATCAGAGACAGAGGATGAGGCGGTGTGGGCTGTGCTCAGGGCTGAGAGGCCCTCCATAGGCTTCCGGGAAGAAAGAAAGCGGGCTTTCAGGGAGGGGGCCCTTAAAGAGAAAGGAGCTAAAATGGCTTGTTTCCGACAGAGAGTGAACTAAGGGGCTGCATGAAGGGCCAATATAAGATAAATAAGGACTTTTTTTGAACTGTGAATCATGCAAAGCCCCTCTAGTGGTGTCCCAGAATAAAAATATAGAGCTAGAAATGAGCATAATATGGGACCTTTAAAGTGTGGTCAGACTGCATGCGAAACAAATGTTTACTGCTGAACTGTTCTGAGCGGTCTGTGTTTATTTGTCACAATGTAGCGGCTGCACAGATGTTAGCTGTAGCAGTATAAGCATAGAACACGTGTGCGCGATGTGCACATGCATTGTTTTTGATACAGCTCAGCCTCTGACAGATCGTAAAAATTGCACAGATATTTATTTTTCTTTGCGTCAATTTGCACCATCAAGGATGAATTGGTGTCCACTCATGTCTTTGCATTGACTTTACATGCAATTGCCCTGCCTCTACTAAGTTCACTTTGTATTTAGTCTGAACACACGTTCACACTGAAACATCAACTTTGTATGCCCTTCTCCAATTATTCCAAACAAGCTAGAAACATCATTTCCTGAGTACCAGCATTTCTCAGAAATGATCATTCTTTGACTGGGTTTTCAGATACTGGAGGGAATCACCATTACATTATAACAATGAGTGATAAAGTGACAAAGGAAAGTAACATTTATTTGTGTGAAAACTGTGAGGTAACACTTAAACATCTCAGTGCAGCATTCAATTTATTTTTGTTGCACAAATGTTCCATTCTCTGCAGCGATGATTAGAAGACTGAGGCAAATAAATTGGGATTTACAGGTTTGGCAGTCACATCCCAAACTCGCAATACACGTGTAATGTGGCTAAATCTGCATCAATAAATGAAGCAAGAACTTCATGGGGACTAGTTAAAGGAATCACGGTTTTGTTTCACACCATTAATGTTTCTATTTTTAAGTGAATTGAAGTAATTGCCCCCAATTTAGCTCCCTGTTAATTGGCAGCATATGTGTTGAGGTGTTAATCCAATTAGAGCAGCAAATACCACTGAGAATGTCACATTGGGATCTAGTTTGGGGCTCAGCACTAATAGTATAAAGTGATTGCATATTATTGCTGATCTCGTTTGGCAAGTAGCTGGTTTCAGCTGTGTGTGAATAATCTGATGTTAGCCCCTATGCTTCCTCTCTCCTTGCTAGCACTGATCTAAAAGGATTAAAACTGAAGGAGAGATGTAGCATGGAGCACTGGACTTGAAATAAAAAAGAGGCTTCATGAAATGGTCATGTATCCAGTGCAATTGCGAATCCCGTGCAAATCACACCTTTCTCATTAGTGTAAACCATAGAGTTAATCTAGTGCTACTGATTTGACTGAGTTTTGGGATATATGCTGGCTCTCCTTCTCTGTGAATGAAAGCGGGTTTTTCCAGTGGGAGAAATGCAATGGCAGCTAGACAACTTCACTCAACTCCTTTCATCAACTTCATGCTGTCTAGTCTGAGATATTTTTTTTCCCCCAAAGTGGTGAAAGTAGGGCTTGATATTGTACATTTGTTTTGGAAAGGGAAAGGGAATCCAATGAATTATGCTCCATTAGTATCTTATACCAACCAGAGATCATGGGAGCCTTACTGGAGATCCACTGATTAACTGAAGTGGCCATTTTCCACCTCAGAATGTACTCCTCATGAAAAACCTTATGTCAGAAGCAACATTTTTTTAAAGAGTTTATGGTCTCAATCGCTAGTTTCAAGTCTTCTTCAATACAGCATGATGTTCATTTTGTAAATTATGGTCCTATTTAGAGTGAAATAGACGATAAAGCAGGGTATGTTTTAAGGCGGGGCTACCTTGTGATTGACAAATCACTACCACAGCGACCTGTCAATCAGGAGAGAGACGTTCAGTTGTACTAAAAGACACTATAGGAGTTGGCAGTTAATTTTTTCCGGTAAGTACATTTACAAGCTAACTTTGTTAGCAGATACTTTGCACGGTGTGGGCAGGAACCAGGTGCAGTCAGGTTGCCGGTAGGTAGGCGTGCATATTGTCTTCGGGTTCTCAGCTCCCCAGCTCCACCCTCTCGTCCAAATATGGTCACTTCTGGCTCCAAAAAAACAAAAACAAGATGGTGACAGCCAAAATGCCAAACTTGAGGCTTCAAAACAGTAGTCCACAAACCAAGGGGTGATGTCCACTTATTTTATACAGTCTATGGTCTAGACTTGTCTCTCTGGCTATTGTGGTCTCACTCGGAAAGTACAGACGTAGTCATCCAGATTTTGACTCTTAAAAATCAAACATGTTTGATGAAATTATCAGGGCGGTCCCCAATAAGTCTGTAAGCAGTTAATCTGGGCCGAACATCGGCACCAACCAAGGTTCCAGATTTCTCCTGCAATTCTCGGGAGCAGTGAGACAGGGATAAATCGGCTTGTACCGCAGGGATATGTGCTTGATTCTCTTCTCGTCACCACCTGTCTTGGTCTGATTATCCACACCACACACTGTCCTCCTTGTTTTCAAAAATCAGTTGAAGGCTTACCTTTTCCAAGAGCACTTACTCACCGAATATGCTCTTCCTCTCTATATTTCTCTAGTTCTTTTTCAAAAAAAAAGAATTGCTCTGCACTTTTACTTCATGCACCCACAAGCCTTATGGCACTTGTGTCTGGCTTCTCCTTGACCTACTTGTATTGTACCTCTTTTGTACGTCGTTTGGGCAACAGCATCAGCCAGATGACTAAATGTAAATGTTTTACACACAGCATTTTGCATTTTACACACAGCTGAAGCTGATAGAAGGCTGAAGCTGCTGCTGCTGTGCTACTGACGGACTGCTTTCACTATACAGCCTGTGTAGACATTGTGTAAGAGTGGACGTAATCCTGAATCTGCTTTCAATATGTCATATTGTTCTTGTCTGAGTTATTAACTTGGTTGTAAGAGGATTCCTCTGCTTGTTACTCTTCACCCCAGACTTTAACTAAGTTGTAAGCAGCTCCTTCACAGTAACCAGAGCAAACCTTAAGGAATGTTAATGTCCAAATGTATATCCTCCCTCGTGGCGTCAACTCAGCCACGTGACACAACCTGCGGTCACACAGAAGAACCGACAGGAAGAGATAAAAAGAGAGAATGTGTAAAAAAGGAAGTAGGAGCATCTGAGAATGAGGTGTAATTGCATGTTTGCTTGGCAGCGGCAGGGCTACATGCTTGTTTAGTGGTGGGAGGGTTTGACTGTGTGTATCTCTGTGTGTCTATACTGTATGTGCCCTGTGAGTGTCTGTATGTTACGTATGCATGTGTGTGGGCAGAGAAGCAGTTGGTTTGTTTTATATCAAACCAGCGGATATGCACAATAGCCCTGTGACATGCATGCACTTACCAAAATGTAAACCCTGGCAAGGGTTGTATTTCCTCGGCAGTGTGGGAAACTGCAGTACAAGGTGCTTGAATGCTTTCTGTATATTTACTTGGGCTTTAAATGCTAAACAGCCCAACACTCCATCCCACATCTCACAGCTTGGCTGCGCACATTGTCACCAGCTGCGATGCACTGAACCACAACACTAAACGGGGTCACTTTCTCTTTCTGGTAATGCTGAGATGATTTTTCAGGATTAGTGGATATCATGCAGAAGAGTACTTAACTTAAAGGCTTTTAAAACAACTTTCCCTTTGGAGCAAAGATCCCATCCCTGGGGATTCCTTTCCCTTAAAGAGAGGATTTGTTCCCTCTGTGACAGCGTTAGAGTAATGAATAGCTCCCACAGAAAGCCACTGTGTTGTATAATTGACTGTAAACACTCAGGGAATGTTAATTAAGCCTCTCACACAACGAAACAGATTCAGTAGGTAATTTTGTGCTCTGGGGACAGGGAAACCTCATGCAGCTCTGTATGTGTAGAGCTGAAACTTCAACTAAAATTTGTTGAAAGTGAACCAGGCCTTTGTGCTTCCATGAGTGTTGACTGCATTGTGGTCTGTTAGGCATTCACAGGCTGATTAATAGCAGCAGCATTTTAGCAAAGAGCCATAAACGTTGGCTGAGAATAAAGGAATGACAGCAGCCAGATCAACGTTAGTAACACAAACAAATTACATTTACTGCATTGTGTTGGTATTCTGAACACCTTAAGTAAAATAGGTAAAAGTATAAAACCATGACTGTGGCCCCTAGAGGCTGCTGTGTTCATTACACCCCACAATACTTCAAGATAGAAAGGAATGAAGAAAATACTGACAATTGAGGTGTGTCCAGACTGGGCATGAAGTGAATTTTAGAGACGATGCAAACATGTCCAAGCTTTATGAATCTTCATAAATGTACAGAGACGTGAAGAAAAATGAGAGAGACTGGAGAGACTCGGAGTCTGAACTGTCACACGAACACACACACACACACACGCACAGTCTAACACCTCTTCCTAACGTACAGCGGGCGAAAGATATCCGGCAGATGGAATGAGAAAAATTGCCCTGATCTACTACAAGTGATGTCGCAGGGATTTTTTTTTGCCACCGTCGTAATTTGTGAAGTTATTTATTGATAACTAACGTGCTTAACAAACTAATGGTGAATAATTTTTTTGCGAGTGTCGCAAACCCCCTGAAATGCCTCTTTGTTTTATCAGAATTTGTTCCATTAGGTCCAAAAAAAACAAAAACTGTGGAAAGTCCAGAGCCGTATGAAATTATTTTATCCCATTCATGTGTGCGGGGAGCCAACAGGAAGGCCAGAGGAGGTCTCGAACAAATTCATTGGAATCAACATCCATGTTGTCAGTTTGTTGCCATGCTGCAACAAAAAAAAAATCCCCATGTAGCCGAAAAACAGAGGAATAAAAAAGAGACTTCTGCGATGTTGAACCACAAATTAATTTAATTGTAGTAATTGTGTTTGTAAATAATTTCCCCGAGCCTAGAAATGCTAATTTCATGTGTGTAACGACATCTTAGAGTAAAGTCTATGAGACAATCGGTCAGGGCTAGGGGAAAGAGACCTCAGCCTCCTAGTTGTAATTGCGAATCTGAGACATCAGAACACTCTGACAGCAACAACATCCCCCTCGGTGAAAAGAACTACAGACGTCAAGAAACTGTTGTTCAAAATGGCCTCATCCGGGCATCATCCCTGGCAGTCGCGTCTAACCGAAAGATAATATTAACACAAATACAATCAATTTCGCTCATGCAAAAGGCGCTATATAACGTTTGTTTGCATCTGGTTCAACTTGCCGCACCTAGTACGTACCGCCACAAAAGTAGCTAATTTAGGCTATCCTTAACTACAAGGCAATACAAATATGTGAAGTTGGAACAAGGTGTCTATGCTCTTCCCGTTCTGCCTACATTAGGTGAATGCAGCATCATTTGCATGTGCAGTAGGCGGCATGACACAAAGACAACCAGAGACAAACCATTTTCATTGGGATCAATGGGCACCATATTAATGTCTTACATGAATGTTTACAGTGGTGATAATTTTCATGTTTATCTGTTTGCTCTTTGTTTGTCTAGTCTGGGGGGTTTATCTCACTGTCTGACTGGTCATGTTTCTTGACCCATCTTTTTTGTGATGTCACCGTGTACCTGTATCTCTAGCTAGCTCTTCACTTGGTTAGGAGAAAGCCATTTTTAGCGATAGGAATGATGGCCAAAACTACAGAAATAAGACCCACATTCTAATAAAAGGGAATTCTCTTTTCAAAGTGAGGAGTAACTGAATTTGCCATACAAATATACACATTCACAGCCATTCAACTACGTGACAGCCAAACCTTTATGTTTCAATTTAAGCAACAATATAGAAGATCTTAGTGGCAATATATGAGCTGCGTGTGCACGTCGCAGATATCAAATGATCACCGTTGCCGTGGTCTGCTCGATTGCTGTGTTGGATTGCTCTGCTTGGGTTCAGGCCCATTCAGAAGAGATTCCATGTTGTCTTGGAGAAGCTTACTCTCTGCTGTAAACTAATCCTCTCCCTCACACTCTGTGCCTATGTGAATGTTTGTGTGTGTGTGTGTGTGTGTGTGTGTGTGTGTGTGGTCTCACGAACCAGGATTTGACAAAAACAGTGTCCAGCAGAGGGCCTTCCTTTATCATCCAAACACACACACACACACCAACCCACGCACACAGTCACGTTTCCATCACTTCAGAGGACATCACATTGACTTACATTCATTTCCTGGAGACCCTAACCATAACCACTACTTGCCTAACCCCCCCACCCCCCACCCCCCAAAATCCTTAACCTAACCTAACCTAACCTAACCTTAGCTTAATCTTAATCTTCACCCTAAAATGTAATCATTTACATTATGTGGACTCGAACAGATTTATGTCCCCACAACATGAGTAATACACGCTCACACACACACATGCACACACACACACACACACACACACACACACTATGGGGGGTGAAAAGGGTCATGATGATGATGAGGAGACAGAAACATGTTTGACACATAAACAAGCAACCTCTAATTTTATGTGTGAACATGACCAGATTCTTTCCTGTTGTTCCTCCCCACAGGTAGGCCCAAGATCCACATTCATCCTGGTAGGGGTCAATAGCTGTATTGAACATTAGAAACTTAGCAAGTCAACAATATGAAAGCTTCAATCACATGAGGTGGTGGACAGAAATGCAGCAGCAAGCTGTGTTGGCACGATGGAATCAAAAGAGTAATAATGAGTAATACCTGTCTGTGTTCATGTCTACTTGCGCCTTTGCATTGACGAATATTAGCTTCTTGTTCATTCTGAACATACCTTTAAGCGTATCACCAAACAAAAGTACTGTGCTCATTGCTGACCAGAGGCATAAACAAACTACATAGCTGCTCAAGGCCCCTGGTCTCCTAAGGGGTCCAAGCCAAAAAAGAAACAAAAAACTAATCATTTTGGAATTACTTTTGCACATCTTTATTTCAAATCCAATGTTTTCATTTGACTCAAAACATGTCTTCACTGGTAGCAAATCATGCCGCAGACTCCGGATTCCAGATAAAGTCTTTGAACTCTTCAGTGCTCCTCTCAGATATATTACCTTTATACCAGTGCTTCAATTTCCTGGGGCCTTAAAGCAGCAGAGTTACCAGACAACTTCAATACAAACCAACAAATCCCCTGTAGATTTGATTCAGAGATTTACCCCCTGAGAAGAAACACACACACACACACAGAGAGAGAGAGAGAGAGAGAGAGAGAGAGAGAGAGAGAGAGCAACAAATGTAGACCTCAATAAATTCATTGCTTGCACAAATAAACAATAAGACATCAATATATAACACAGATATGAGTTAAAGTTATAAATCTATGAAAAAAGATGACAATAGAAAACAAACCATGACAGCAACGTGATGCAGTAATGGAACATTTTATTTATTCACTTTATCTGGCCTTTGTTCACAGACCACAGAGGCTCAGATTAGCAGTATGCGAATGTTGGGTTCAGTGTTTTTATCCACCAGTCTGCCGTCATAAAGCAGTGAACTATAAAGAGTTTGGCAAAGACGGAAGGAAGAAACAGATTGGGGGTGAACACATAGACACATACAGTGTGCACACAGTACATACAGTATACACATGCATAACTGCATGCAGGTACACATACACGACACACACAGACATGCACACATTACACTACATTTAATTTATTTAGCAATTTATCCAAACGACTAACAATAAGTGCATTCAACCATGTGGATACAACAAAAGAATTGCAAGAATCATGCGAGTACGTCATCTTCATCAAATATGCTGAACTGCTTCAAGTGCTACAATTAGAAACTATAAGAGATAGAGCAAGAGATTTTTGGGGGCCAAGGTGCGATGGAAGATGTGTAGAGTTTCTGTTGTCCTGATGTCAATGGGGAGCTCGTTCCACCATTGTGGAGCTAGGACAGTAAACAGTCGTGATTTTGTTGAGTGGTAGCTCGGCCCCCCTCTTAGTGAGGGAGTAGCAAGCTGTTTGGGAGTAGCAGAATGTATGGATGGGCTGGGGTGTATGGCATGACCATGTCCTGGTTGAAGGATGGTCTGGTGAAGGTGGGTCAAGCCACATGTTGCAATCACACCACTCACGTGATGTTTGTAGGATATTTGCATATGCACATGTGGTAACACCAAATAGTGCTGCATAAAATGAAGCTGGCTGGACTTGAACAAGGCTGGGATGGGGTGTTTAATATCCATGGCCTTGTTGTCAAAACTTGTTTAGCAATTAGCTGCTTTGTGGATAGGCCATACCTTGATCACAATATGTGGGTTTCCTTTGCTGCTACATGGCATACGCATGCATGAGGTCCCATGCTGCATGACAAGGAAATCCAGAGCAACTGGTACCTCATCTCTTTGGCCAAACCTAGTGAGAGTGATTAGAAAGTACAGATCATCATCATTATTGTTGGTATGTTTGATGAATGAGTCTATCATCTGCAAAATGAAAGATAGGTCCTGTTGGAGTACATTCTTTTTTGTGGTGTTGGTCAACAAACTGAAGATAATCTGACAGTTAGGTTAGCTAAGACCAGGTAAGTACAAGACAAAAACACAGTGAACTTAGAGATCAAATGAAGTGTGTATGTCATTGCTCTACATATGGTCAGTGAATATACTAAGACCAATTTTTGTGTCAAAATTTGTGTGTGACCTTTAGATTTCAAAATAGAAGCCAAAATATGTTTTTTATTGAATATGTCATAAACGGAAGGTCATATCGACTCACAATCAAGGTCTACCTGGGTGTGTTTTGGAATGCTGAAAATGCCACTCTTCGTCCCGAGTTGCTACGACCTTCCGTTCCGAAGTCAAGCTCCATGGAGATCCGCCAAGGTTCCATTTCAGGCCCCGTCTTATTTTCTATTTTTGGGAAGGACATGCTTACAGCTAAAGTGCATCTGTGCAGCTAAAGTGCAGATGATACAATCGTCTACTCAGATGCCTCTTCTCTGTGTCAGGCTGTTGAGACTGCATTTCAACAGCCACAGGCCTCATTGTATGGTCTAAAATTGGTTCTTAATGCTAAGAAAACCAAATTCATGATCTGTTGGCATTCATACCTTAGGAGGTGACTCAATTGAAAGAGCATACTCTGCAGGCTGACAATAATTCATAATCATTACACCTTGTGTGTGATTTCTCTAAAAGGTCAGCCATAGCAGGATATAGTAATATTACAAAAGTATTGGGAAGCAGTAGCATTTTATGGACTTAAAATACAACCTAAAGCAAGTTTTATTTTGATACCATTATGGAAATCAACGGGCATCGCGTGAAATGCGTGAAACATGCAAAAATGTTGAGGCTATACTGACCATGGATCAGGTATTTGGCCTTGATTCCAAAAGCGTTTTTTTATCCAGAATAGGAGCTTGTTATATAATTGGCTCGTATACATAAACTTTTTACATCTAAGCTTCTGGGGTGCACCTGCTCTCTTACAAAGATTCGTGATAACCCAGAATCATTCTGATTGAGAGCAATGAGAAGAAGTCTTCAACTCTTTGTTTATGCTGACACTGAAATGAGGAAAGTGCTGGGTCATGAATGTTATGCTGAACAGTGGAGTGAAGTGAGATGTGGATTTCCTTGGTAAATCGCTAGAGACTGTTTTTCTCGGACTCCTGCTGTAGCAGATATTCAGCTCTGTTAAAGGGCTTTTCATTCATCTTGATAGCTGGTGTTATGTAACACCCCCTGGTATCCCCAGATGATCTTCAGTGTCCAGAAGACATCCCCTAGTGTCCCTGCATGTTTTATACATGAAAAGCCTGTCATTGAGAGTATGGATAATGCGTGTGTATTCCTTGTGCTTCCCTGCATGTGTGTTTGTGCTGCTTGAGTTTGGCCAACAGGATAGAGACAAAGCTGTTGCTAAGCTGGATCCTGCGCTGCTGAAGAAATGCAGTGTTTGTGCTGGGTTGTTTGGGTGCCACCTCCCTGGTGATGCCCTGGGCACTGGCACCCTGAGCAGGCCTCTCTTGGCTGGGTGCTGCCTGGATCTCTGGGTGTTCTTGTACCCAAGTCCTGTTTTTTCTGCTGGTTCAGTCTTCAGACATGGGCTGATATTAAAATATTAATAAGATTAAGGTCAAGAGATTAGGACTGGTGTTAGGTTTTAGTTCACACTACAATCCATACATGGATAGATGTGCATGTGTGTCCAGAGCATAATGGCAGCCAGGCTCATAATGAGGCCCGGAGGCCCTCTGACCAGGCTTTTGAAACACTGGGCAGACACTTGGCACCCGCAGGATACTACATCATTTTGACAAAGGGGTATTCATGGTCACATATATGCAGGGCCATAGACTCACATCAATACACACACACACACACACACACACACACACACACACACATTAATGAGCTTCACACATGGTCACACTCTGCCCATTTATTTCCAGTGATTCATGTGCAAAAACACAAGACTTGCAAGTCCTACTTCTGTGCTGCTGCAGGTTCATATGATCAAGCTTGCCTTGCAAATTAACAACAAGGTGAAATTGATGATTTGCTGTTGACTCAGCAGATGGATCATTTTTTGAGGAACTCTGTTAGGGGACTGTTAGGGGACCCTGACAATACAATCTCAATTTTCAAGATTATTTCAGATTATAATATAATGAAGCACACTGTAAACTGTCTGATATTCATCTTGTTTGTCTGTCTCTGTCTCATATGTCTGTCCCCAAGGAAACAGCACCACGTTTATTTATTAATCTATTTATATTTTACAGCATAGGAATCATTTGGTTTGATATCATGTTGATATCCCAGGATGCAATGGAGGACTAAACCAAGGACAAACAAAAGTTCACCTTGCAGCCCTTATCATGGACCTTTGTTGTTAGTATATACAGTAGCGTGAGTTATGCAAATATGTTTGAGTGCACACATGGAACAATACCTTTCAGGCTTCTTTGCCTTTGCTTCTCACTAGTCACGAGTAAACAACTATGAAGTATGAACAGTAGCAGCCAACAGGTGCAGCCGAAAGCTGTGAGAGCTGTTACAAGATGCACGTCAGCCAAATACGTTTTTAGTCTCTGTAATCGTATTGAGATTATGTACAGTAAAAACTGTATGTGTAGAATATGCCATGTAATGTCCCGTGAAATGAAAGAGAGGATAAATTGTGACCTTCGGGAAGGGATTGCCAATAGGAATAATACAACTAATATATGGTGAAATCAACTATATTTTCTAAAAAGAAACCATTTTGCTTTGTTTCACTTCTGATGTAACCTTGAGTAATGCACTTTTTTTTGTAGGGGACAAAAATGTGGTTGAGAAGGAATGGGTGTGGAAATTGCGCTCAAGTAATATGGCTTATTGGGACACCTAATTGGAATGAACTCATAATAATTAGTTTGTATTAGTTAGCACACATCCTTTTCCTGTCTACTGTGAAAAAGGTCTTTTATCATGTTTCTGACCATGGCTGCAGTCCAGCAATAACAATAGGCCTAAGTGTAGATTCACACATTTGTAGAAATGCACAGCATAGCAAAGCATATCGGTTATGAGATTAATCAAATTAAAAAACTGCTTTGATGTCATGTTTTGTGCCTCAGTGAGGCACTAAGATAGAAAGCAGGAGAGAGACAGATTGGATGGTTCTTGGTGGGCTGAGGTGTCAGCACTGGTACAAAGTATAGCACCAGGGTGTACCAGGACCTGTCCAACCTTCGTTCCCAGCCATGAAAGGAGAAATTGCACTGCCTTCCCACCGCCAGTGCCCTCGACGGCTTCTATTCTCACAGATAGGGAAAGGCGGAAATTCACAAGATGTCAAATTCCCCAAGACTGAACAGGGGCGCAAGAGATCTAAACACTGGGGTCAAAGTCATGAGACATACAGCAAGCCTCTGGTGTCCATGTTATGTGACATGCAATAATTTCTGCAATGGGCACAGCTCAGTCAACCATCCAGAAACACTTTCACATGACAAGTACAGTAGACCCTCACATGGCCAACAGTGGCCTGTTTCCCGCACTTTCAGCACTGGACTATTTCAGGAATGGAGTTAGTGAGTTCAAAAATCTGTCACGCATTTGAGATATGTCTTACACTGTCTAAAATTAATTTTGAATAAGATTGCACTGTATTGGCCCCATATATAACATAATTCAGTTATATATCTATACATAGTTTAACAGAGAACAGGGGAGAAATACAATCTGCATATATTAGTATACTTAATTGCTACCAATAAGATTAGTGAGGGCAACAGCACTTCTTAGGTGTTTGGGGTCAACATTATTGGAAATGCACAGGTCTTCGTTTCTTTAATATTGTGCATCAACAGTGTGCCATCCTGCCACCATCACAGGAGGCATGGCTGGGGATTGTGAGAGTAGACAGATTGTGAGAGTAAACTTTTCGTTGAGACTGTGATGGACAATGTATAATGGGCAGCATGGTGGCGCAGTGGTTGGCACTGTCGCACAGGAGGTAAAGCGAGTTGGGGGGTAGCTCCCCCCATCATGTCGATTGGTATCGTATTTTATGGCAGCTTGGCGTGTGAATGGGTAAATGAGACTTAAATGTAAAGTGCTTTGGGAACCGTGAAGCTTGAAAAGAACTATATTGATACCATTTATCATACTCACCCATTAAGTATTTTTGATGTAGTTTTCTGTCTCCATCTATTTGTCAACCTAAATGAACAAAAAACAACCAAGCTCGGTACGTGGTTGCCCAAAACGAGAGGAGGACCGGGGCGGACTGGAGCGGGGGGTTGGCCCAGCCATGCAGCCGAGTGGACGACACTGTGGTGAACGAGTGAAGTGACAGTGAAAGCGAGCCGAGCTCACCTGCAGCAGGAAAAGGCCTGCATCCTTTTCTTAAGTCGTAAGCAGGGCATTCAGGTATGTTGTGGCCTGTTACTAGCTGTTACAGCCAGAGGGCTTTGTTGTGATTAAAGCCCCTAGACCTGAAACAAATCATTTTATCAGTACTACCGTGCCCTGACAATTTTTAAGTTTTGTATCAGTCTAGCTCAGACAGGAAATGTGGGGAGAGAGGTGGGGGGGGGTGACATGCAACAAAGCCCACCAGCTGGAATTAAACCATGATGTTAGGGTTATGTGGTGCACAAGACCTGCGGTGTGTTTGTTCAGCCTGAATGAAACATGCAGCAGGTGTCTTCAGAACACCTGTAACAGCACGTGGTAAACTCAGATGATAGCTTGGATATTTTGCTTGTACATACTTCCTCATGGAGATTCGACATAAATGCAGTCAAGATGCTGCTCTGAGGAGAGAGTTCAGTCACGGAGCTGAGAATAGCTCCAGCTTTATTGAATTATGATGATATGAAGAGAAATGATGCAAGCAAAAACCATCTGCTGTCCAAGGAAAGCTTGTGGTGTTTAATCCATTGTGTGTGACTAAGAATATACTCTGCGATCATTCAATTCTTTATTTTCAATTCAATTTTATTTATATATCGCCAAATCACAACAACCAAACACAAGTGGACAGGGAGTACTAGAATGTTATACTCAAGTAAAGGTACTGTTACTATCAAGAAACTTTACTCAAGTAAAAGTACTTGTGTACAAATGTACTTAGACAAAAGTAAAAAGTGGGTCAGTAAAAATGTACTCTGAGTAGTTCCTCAGTGCAGCCTCAGTAGAATTAACCAGAAGACAGACAGGCAGTGGTAGTTGACTTTCTGAACGCCATTCTGTGAGTTTTGTGCACCGCGAAGTCCTACACAATCTGCTGTCCCACTTTCACCAGTCCACTCAGCCTCACTGAAGGTAAAAGGTCCTCAGTGAACACAGAGTCACTTGAAGGACCCACCATGAGCACGTTAGCATTTAGCATGTTAGCCAGACTCAACATGCACCTGTTGGTTGCAACATCATGGGACACATGCAACCTTTTTTTTTTAACTATGCCGAGGTACCATAACGCTAACCTTAACCATAACCATAGCCTTAATGACATCACCCTTAATTTTATTGCATTGTTGTGCATTTTTTTGTGCTGTTCACAAACGGCTAGCCCCGCCCCGGTGCAGCCACCCCCCCCCCCCCCCCCACACACACACACACACACACACACACACCTCCTGACACTCGGCCAGTGAACGTTTACATGTAGAACGTGTGGTTTCCAGAGAGTCACCTCTGGACGTGGAGCTCTCTGGAGCTCTGTCCTCCGGCAGCTGCCGATTAAACGTCTTTCTTCAGCTCCATTCTCACAGGACTTTTTCATGTGACTTTTGTTTTTACTTTTTTACTCTAG
Organism: Enoplosus armatus; assembly: GCF_043641665.1. Lineage (NCBI taxonomy): Eukaryota > Metazoa > Chordata > Actinopteri > Centrarchiformes > Enoplosidae > Enoplosus > Enoplosus armatus. The sequence continues at coordinate 21,065,108 of NC_092198.1, read as the reverse complement.
AAAAGTAGATACTTGTAAAGTACTTACTTGTGATAAAAAGTACTGTAAGTAAAAGTAAAATTATAGATTTTTAAAAATACTCAAATAAGCACAAGCACTCAAAAAAGACTTTGTTAGAGTAAGAAAAGTTACTCTTTATTTGTTGCTTCCATCCCTGCGAGTGGAGGAGGTTAAGAACCATGGTGATTGGACTAACATGACCTTAAGTGATGCATGTGTTCACTCACACACACACACACACACACACACACCACTGCAGTTGAGATGAGTGATAGTGCTAACATGGGATGTCTTCCATTGTGATCGGCTGAAGATCAAACGTTCTGTCTGTAGTGCAGCTGGCCTGCTCCACAGTCCTCATGTGGAGTAGAAGACAAAGTTAGCACACACACACACACACACACACACACACACACACACACTGACAGAAGAGGTGCTTTTAGTTAAAAGACGACGTGCAATTGGTTGGCAACATTTCTATCATTTCTCTCACCATTTAAACTGATTTGGAATGAAAATTCCTCTCAGTTGTTCTATTGTTTCAGTCTAAAGCTCGTCATTCATTCAAGTTTTGTGCACGACTTGTGTTTACTGAAAGATGACACTTAGGAGATGATCTCTGGCCAAGCTCTGCTCTTTTCATTCTTGTTAAATGTTCCCACTCACCGCAGCTTTCCCATTGCACTACTTCACACTTCACTTACTACTACAGTGCACCCCAACCAGACTCATGTTTCTGCACTTTCTGCCCCTCTGCAGCAGGGCCAAATGATGATGCGTTGTTCGTCATTGCCTTCCAAAGTGATCCACGTGAGTGTTTTTCTGATCTGCCACCACTGCTGTTAAGGTTTGCTTAGGTTTAGGCAACTAAAACTACAGTAAAGGTCAGGGGAAATATGGTGATCATGGTTAAAAGAAACCCATGTTGACTGTTGACAGGAGATGAAATGCAAAAAAGCTTGACATGAACGGTTAGGAAAAATAGCCATCGCCAGCTGCACTGGTTCAGTCCAGTTAGATGGCACCACCGTGACAATAACAAGATGGCATGGTAGGCTAAACTATAGACTGCTGACGCAAGACAATATTTTCTTATTCTAATTCGGCATTAATGTTGAATTTAAATGTTTAAACTTTTTTTTTCCAATTCCAAGGTTTGTTTTGTATGTTCCTTCTGCTTGGTGAGAAAAGAGACACATTAGGTAGCCAAGTTGAGCTGTTGGATGAAGTGTTGTTTGCTTTTCTGATTTAATTGTTGCTTACGTGTAACAGTCTTCTGTAGTTGGAGCGAAAGCTTAGTGCACCAAGCTAGACAACAACTTTGTTGGTGTGTAAAGGGAAGCCCTCAGTGCCTGTAGCCCCACCCAGGTAAATAAACAATGGTGGCTTGTGGTGGAACAACACCTGGAACAACACTTTGGTGGTCTCAGAATTGTATCTCTGCATTTCGCAATGTCTTTGAGGAGGGAATGTAGCCCCTTTAACACATGCAGTCTATCCCTGAAACATTTCCTGCATGGGGTCACGTGTGAATGGGTGCAGGGATCGAAAATATGATCCGCCAGTTTCCCACGACCAAGACCTCGTAGCATTTCAAGGAAAATGCCGGTACGGCTGTGTTGTGACGAAAGGCGCTTTCACATGGAGGGATCGTACCAATACACAAGACTCGCGGATTTCGCGGGTGATTTGTTGAATATTAAATACATTACAAGAGCACCCGACAAAACAGCTCCTCTCCCGCAATAATAACAGCCGTCTCCGCCGCGTACTCGTACATCCGGCCTTGCCCCATCTTCTTTGGCATCCATAGAATGCGTGAAGATGCGTGAGGAGGTGCAAGACAGAAATGTTCCCAAATGTTTCTGCATGTGTGAATAGTGAAAATCACTAGTGGTGACTCCAAGGTTATGCCAGTAATTTACGGTAACCATGTAAGAAAGAGGCTTTACTAAACTATAGCACTGAGTAAGGTTGGGATTAGGCCTCAAAGTTTGCAGTGTTTGAGGTCTTAAGGGGAGGGTATGGACTGGGTTCAGTTTCAAGCCTGTGAGGATCTCTGTGCCTTGATATTGATAGTTTTGTTCAGAATAGCTAAAATGAGACAAGATTAATTACACTTATTTTAAAACCTCCAGTTATTCAGTCATATCTAGGTCAGTACTGTTGTGAAAACGTCTACCAGCTCACCAGCTAAGCATTCAGCCGAGCTGTAACCAAGCTTCTCTTACCTTGGTTCTTCCCAGTAGAAAAATAAGTGTCCTGTTTCTGATTTCCAGCCTATGGGAGAGTATGTCCACGAATGTACAAAACCAGCATGTTTGGCCCTTAATGAAAAAAGTAAAACTGCAATGAATTGTCCAATAAAAAGAACCAGGTATTCTCAGCTCAATCTGAGTACCGCTCTGTAATTAATCCCTGAATCAATTTTATTACGCCCAACAGTTTTATGATGCAGTTCACCGGTATGCGCAATGAAAGCACAGCAAAGCAACTCTTGTCTTACTTGGTGTTTGAAAATGGCTGGAGATTTAGTTGCAGGACAATTCACACCATCAGTGCCAGACACAAATGGTCTCAGAAAATTTGGTGAAAAAATAATAAAAATCCTTCTGGACAGCAGATGCGTGTAGGTTGAACCAGTGAGTCAACGATGGCTGTAATGAAATAAGCAAGCCTGTCCAACTTGGATAATTTATCAACAAAAAATGGAAAAGATAATCATCCATTACTCCTCTTTTTAACTTTCAGCTCCAGTTCTGTCAAATGAAACAGTTAAAACAAGCATGAAATACATGAGACAAGGATTCTACAAGGATGTGAAAAGGAAAGCAAATAGTACAAAAGTATAAACAAACCCTGACTTGCTGGATATATCTTCCTACAGAATTACTTTCTTACACACGTCTTCTGTGTCTTTACAGCTTTGCTCATGAATATACAGTAATAGCTCCAAAGGATGTTGCACCATACCACTACCTTGTATTATAAGTAACTGTATATGTGGTTTTGAATTTTATTTTTATTCGATTCAAATATTTGTATATATATATATATATATTCTGTGTGTGAAGCGTGAAGGGGACTACAGCTTTAATTTAATTGTGCTGCCCTGTGTTGTAGAATTACAAATAAATGTACCCTGAACCTTGAACCTTGGTGATAGGTGTTGCTAAAGATAAAGATGAATAACAAGGTTGAAAGTCTGCTCCTTCCACTGCCTGTCCCTGGCCGACCATGGTCCCACATTGCCTTTGACTTTGTTACTGGACCTCCACCTTCTCAAGGTAATACAATCTTGTTCACCATTGTGGACAGATTCTCCAAAGCATTTTGTGGCTCTTCCAAACTCCTCACAGCCTCTGAAACAGCCTCCTCCTCGACCTCCTCGTCCACCGTGTTTTCCACTTTCATGGAATCCCACCTGATATCATCACCAACCGGGGTCTCCAGTTCATCTCCCAAGTTTGGAAGGCTTTCTGTCGGGCCCTCTGAGCCTCTGTGAGTTTCTCTTCATCCCCAGATTAATGGGTAGACGGAGCAGGCCAACCAGGACCTGGGAGCTGTGCTCCGTTTTGTCACCACCAGTAAACCCTCTGCCTGGAACGTGCATCTTGCTTGGACAGAATATACACACAACTCCAAGTCCAGTGCTGTCACAGTTATGTCCCCATTTGAATGTTCCCCGGGTTATCAATCGCTTCTGTTCTGTTGTGACTTCACTAGTGGGTTGCCTGGAGGCGAGATCGAGATTGTTGTCCAGATCGTTGTCTCAACTACTGTGGTTAGTCACAGCTTCACGCCTTCAGGTCTTTTTCCATGTACCTCAAGATTGCCTCACATCTACCTGCTTGCCTGCCTGCTAATCCTGGTGTCAATTTCCGCCTGCCCACGCCACTCATCCTCATCCGTCTGTCCTGCTTAGTCTGCTGTCCTCCATCGCCCCTCTGCCTCAGCCAGCCACCTTTTTCCTCCTCACTCCACCTCCATAAAACTTTAGCTTACCCCTGTGCCTGTGTCCTGCGCTTGGATCCACCTTGTAATACTGCAATTCGGTGTGTGTGTGCTTGTGTGTCTTTGGGAAATACCAGTACATAGTCAAACAGCCATGCTGCAGCTCTGAATATAGCAGGCCCATGTGTTGTGAAATGGAATAAATTTCCCATTCATGCACGATGGTGTCTTTCCGCCGACTAACCGTTACCAGCAGCTACGTTATTGTTCAGGGCTGTCCCTTGTGGCTACTTTCAATTTAACTCACTTCCAGAAATATTTTGGTAATAGTTACCCTGAAGACTGTTAAATCTACCTCCGAGTCTTAGCTATTTCGTCGCAGTTGAGGAGGGGCTACAGAAGTCACTTCACTGACCTTTCAACTCCAATCAGACACATCCTTTCTAGGGTTTTTTGGCACACATGTATATTGTTAAAAAATAAAATATGGAGTTCCCCATGGTGATCTTTATCCTTAAACCATAAACTGGCGAAGAAGACACATATTCATCCACTTTGTTGCTGTTTATAGCTGGTTAAATGAGAAGTGCAAGAGTTTTGTCAGGCTCCGCGATCAATCCCTTGCCGACTGATTTGAGTGTTTGTTGGACTGTTTGAAGTTTCAGCGTGCGACTTGGTGACAGTTGCCTGTTAGTTGTAATTAAGGTTCGACAAAGGTGGCAGACTGATGGAGAAAAAAAAAATCACAAACAGATGTGAGGCAGTCAGAAAAGAGCAAACAGATGTGTGCACACTTCTCCTGATCCCGTGTCTGATAAATCATTTCACTTAGCAATTAATCCTGCACTGACACAGTTTGATATGAGTAAAACTTAATATATTTTAGGCATCTAATGCTATGAGCATTGCACCTTTGGCACCTGACTTGTGTCTGGCTTTTTCTTATTGTGGGAAAGTACAGGAATGTCATATGTACTGCTACTCCGGGGAGGGGCTCTGTTCTTAATCCAAGCTGGGCAGTCTGGTCTGGGACTGCAGAATTAGAACATTTCCTACCACGTGAGGGAACTAACTTGTTGATTGGGTTAGCATTATTACTGCTACTAGCTGCCATTTCTTTCTGAAATTCCACGTGTCATGTTAGCTACTGTCCATTTATCTTCAATTCATCTGTCAATATATGTTTTAGGACAGCTGAGTCAATCAATGGCTTAATGACACAATTAACTGACAAAAACACATGCTCACAGGACAATAGGCGGCTTTCAGTAAAAGTTTCAGGGGAGCAATCAAGACAACTCAAACAGCAGAGGGGCCTGTGGCTTGGGGCCTTGGGATGCCTCTCTGGTTCAAGTCCGGCTGAGGTCCTTTGTTGTCTCTCTCTCTCTCTCTCTCTCTCTCTCTCTCTCTGTCTCCCTGATCTTCTCTCATCTCTTTGCTGTCTGAAGCGAAGGTACACAAATTACCTAAAAAATACGACACAGTGGGGCTGGGTTACGTATTAGAGGTACGAATCACATGGTCATGAAACCTTAAATCGATTCTTTCTCTACACACTGCAAGGTTTTAAGGTTTTGAATTGTCAATGGCGTGAAAAACTCAGGGTGAGGAACAGAATAAAATGGGTTGATGTTTAATTTCATACTTTGTTTGTTTTTTTGCTGTATCTTGTATAATTTGGTGCTGCAGTGGTTCAATTATGGAGGAAATCAGAAGCAAGCTGCCATCCAAAGAAGGCAGTCCTTACATTTTAATTAAATTGGCTTTTTTTTTTCTTTTTCTTGTGACAGGGTCACATGACTTCTTTATGTAGTGTGTGTGAGTATGCTTCTTTGTGTGTGCGGGTGGGGGCCAGTGGGGTAAGCAGGATCACATGGTTTGTAGAAACAAATGAAAGCTAACTCGAGTTTTTTTTTTTTAGAATGTGAAGCCAATGAAATTAACCTTCCCCTCTGTGTTTGTGCAAGGTCACTAAATGTCCCTACCTTGTGTGTGTGTGTGTGTGTGTGTGTGTGTGTGTGTATGAGGAACAATGCTGCTGTGTTCACATCGTGCACCAAACAGTAACATGGTCAGAATTGCAGAAAATCAAAACAACTCTGTACTCCAACCAAGCCTGCTGATTGCCATATTCACAATTTTATGGCCCTTTTATCTAAGAGGGTGGTCAGTTCTGGATGTAGCACCTCTGCATGCTGAGGGATGATCACTGAGTGCTAGCTGGCTGAGCTGTTCAAATGGCCACTTTGAGGGGAATCTTACTTTTCTGCCTTTGGTATGTTTCCAGAAAGCCTCCAGCTGAGGCCTAAAATCCCATACCGGGGGACTTCTGGCGTTGGCTCAGGTGTGGATGGCCCTAACCACCTTGAGCCTCTGGGGTGCCTTAAAAGGGACCCTGTTACCCTGTGCTGCAACAGCTTGACTGCATCTGAGCTCAACATGGCTAAGGGCTTCACTGATAACCTCAATAAGCAGCCTCATACTATGCTGGAGCTATGACTGGGATAGCCTCAGGTGGTGCCGAACACCAGCAGCCTCAGCCTGCTCCCTTGTAACAGAGGAGGGAAGCGTGCTGGAGCTAGATGAAGCTTGTCTGCAAGGCTGGGACATCTGGAATAATTCTGCACCTGAGGGGACAGATGACAAAAGTACACTGGCAGATGACCAAGGTATGACAAAGGTATCACTTGGTCTTGGATGCCAATCTCTTGTATATGGGGGAGATGGTAACCCTCATCTCTATTAGATGGTCTCTGGTGTCAAACTCCTATTTGATGTCCCTTTTCCCAGTGGATGCTGGTAGCAGTTTTGGTCTGGTCTTTGGTCTGGTTCTGACAGTCAAATCAGTTAAGGGAGTCCAACTAGGATGCTTCATGTGGTCCATCAGTGTCTGTTACGGTCTTGATTTGGGACAGTAGGGTCCTTCTCCTCAGTAACAATATAGGGTGTCATTTTAAAGCATTATTTTTACTATATTACAATAGCAATATCAATAGCAGACTTATATCTCACAGTGGAAAATGTACAACCAGATGCCCACTGAAGTGAAGGGGTGCCTTGACTTAAAAAAGTTGAAAAGTTTGGAATCCGCTGGCCTGATAAAAGTATAATATCTGTTGTATTTCAAAACAATTACTGCAGGTTACATATGTATAACATGCAGCCAATTAAACCAGTTATGGGTGATAGAAGTAATTGAAATGATCTGACCCATTCATTTCGATGTGGAATGGAATGAGACACATTTGCTTCTGGTCGTGAATTGACCCTCACTGTAAGGGCAGTGACAGAGGTTAATGACAGTGAAATGTTTGATGCAACGCTGTACAATCTACAACTCTGCGGACCCCACTAGCCATGCTAGCCCACGCAGTTTATGTTTACCCGTGCTGTCTCCTGTTCCCTCCTACTTTGGGCCCCACCACGTGAGTGCATTTTGTCTGGCGAATTTCGGTCTTCGGGAAAAGATTTTCATAAGTAGTGGGTGAGCTAAGTTTCAGTGCCACCAATGTGATAATTCCTGAGTAAAGGCGATACATGTGAGGGTCCATCAAGAACATTATTTTTAGAGAGAGTGCCCATGAGTCGAGTGACCAATATGGAAGCACATTAGACCATCACCAAGGTAAAAACCCTTTCTTATGAAAAACAAAAACTGAAAATTTGCTGTAGGCTCGTCTTTAATGGGTCACAGACATTTGTCCGTTCTAAATAGCACATTTTAATCTTAGTCGGTTAACGGTTAATGACCTGTTAACGAGGGTCAGCTAGAAAAAAATTCTAAATCAGCATCCCTGATTGTAACTTCACATATTTGCCCTTGTAAATTGTCCATTTTCCTAAATAGCGATTATGTGAACTGACTTTCTGTCAGGCATTTGTGAAGTTGCGTGGCGTACACTGGAGTTTCCTATCCCAGGTTTCGCTTCTTTTTCACTTTTTTTTTTTTTTCATGCAGGGGTGTTCTCAAGTTGCCTCCCGATTAAAAAAAAATTACCATAACCATTACCTATGCCACTTTGTCTAAATCACTAGCATGTCGCCACTCACCTCCTTCACACAGCTTCATGTGAAACAATGACATACCTGTCATTCGTGTAGGATGACAGGAACTTGGCCAGAAGATAATCGTTAGCAACCCTGAACACTGAGGCATGTCTGAATAGTTGTGCTTGGCCTGTTAATGGCAGCCTGAAGAATTGGCCCTGACAGGCAGGCAGGCTGGCGTCAAGGTTGGCAGAGAGACACCGAGAAAGAGGGAAAGGGCGAGTTAGTGAGAGAGGAGTTGGCATGGAAAGAGAGGATCCGAACCGCTGCCAGGTTTTGCTGCTTAAATGGATAGCCAACAGCAGAGAGGGGCTCAGTTGTCCGGACCATTAAAACAGCACAACACTGGGTTTTTTTGGTGCTGTGTGTGTGTGTGTGTGTGTGTGTGTGTGTGTGTGTGTGTGTGTGCGTGTGTCTGTGTGATCAAAACACTTTTATTTCCCTTTTACATCTAGTTCAATAAATGTCCCTTGTTTGTTAGCCTGCACAGAGGGAATCGGGGCGATGTGGCAGCAGCTCTTTCCTGCTGGAACTTTGTGGCTCGGAATACAGATCAGACGTCAGAACAGAGGACTCCTCCAGTCAGGACTTTCACAAAATCTGATCTGTTGCACATATTGTTTTTCAGCACACACTTGCCATCATGGTTAGACAAGTGCATATAGACACCAAGGACATCAGCCATCACTGAGGCAACAGTCAGATAAAACTGGGCAAGGTTTAAAGTATTTAGTGACATAGTATATTTTTTCTTGTAATCAACAAATCCCACGTGTAGACCCAAACCAACTGGAATTGATCCTACTTGGGGGAAAAAATCTGAAAATGTATCATTTTTCTTAAGATTGTTGTTGGTAGCATTGACATCCAAATGAAAATCCATCAGTGACAGTCTCCCTTTATGTTAGCTTCCCCCCGCTGGTGTAACTGCACGGACATATCATTTGTGCATTCTTGTTGCCTTCCTTTTCTCTCTCTTCTTCATGCTGCATCACACACATCTGTGAGGAGAATGTTGGAGAGAGTAAACATATTTTGACTTTAGGCACAGGTGCACATGTCCACAGCTGTATGATCAAGTGATGAGGACTGGATCAGATCACAACACTAACACTAATCTCCCAAGTCGGACATTTTACATGATTTAGTCAGGGAGATTGTTGTTGATTGTTGCTGTTATTTCCACGGCATTTTATTTGGATTGTTCATTAATATCTACTTGAGCCCCTTAATTGAGAACATCTGGCTGTTTGGTATTGCAGGGGCACGTCTCTCTTTGGTGTCTATAGCATGAATCAACCGTGAGAGCTGCGGCAAGCCAAGGTTGTGCTTTGTCGCTGTGTGCTTTGGCTCTGTTTGTGGCATTCACGGGACAGAATCAAGGTGCGGAGAAGTGGACACTCGTCAGGATTGTATCCCTGCTTTTAGCTGTCTGTCAAACTACCATTTGTAACTCCAAATAGCCATAAACAGCCAGATCTTACTAAAACCTGACTGAGAGCTGCAAACATGAGACACTAACCACTCTATATGAACTCAGAGAAGCTGAAGCAGGGTTGGGCATTAATTTCTGCAGCTGTCAGTGAAATTGTCCTATGCACAATTTGACATTTTAACAAGGTCTAAGTTGAAAATCACAGTTTTCTGCTTTAAATGCGCTCATTTGCGCATCAGTTTCCCCTTGTGCTTTAAAATGTGCGTGCATTTAGAACCACTCCTGACCAGGCATGCCGACAAACTCCAAATGGTACACAGGTAAACCGATTTTACTGAATAAATGATAATGGATGGATTGTGGCCTTCACAAAGTGGAAGTTACTATATGTGTAATATCTAATTTTGTTTTTCAGATTCACGAGTGACAGCTCCAACAACAATACCAACTGACAGAAAAAAATCATTAAAAGCTATGTAGAACCCTTAAAGGGAAATGTAGGACTATTATGTATGTAGGCTTGAAACCATTTTGACGTTTTTGTATAATCCAGTTAATTGCCTGTTGCAGCGTTTACCAACCACAAGCCTTTAATTTTACTGTCCCAGATGTGCAGCTCAGAGCAAAGGCCGATGTTAGTCCAAGACTTTAATTTAGGAATCCGTCATGTGAGTGTGTGCATAGTACAAATGCAGGCCATGTAACTGTATGTGTGCCTTTTATAATGTACAGGAGGATGTGAAGAATTACTGCCGGGAGGAGACTTGTAAAGTGAGTCGGCAGAAGAGAACCGGGGAGAACACAGTGCTTGCAAACCACCAGCTGACTAAAATCAGTGCAATATTAAAAAAAAATTCTTGCCTTTTTTAAAAGCCGGGGCTGAAATCAAAAGCCCTGACTGGCTCAGCCTTTGGATGCTGGGCACATTTCAGCAACAACAAAATAAATATATATAAAAGTTTTTTTCCAAATCCCAGAGACAAATCGGCACTTGATTCATTCCATTTGCTTTTAATGGTGTCCTCTCCTTCACGAGGACTGGAGTCAAAAAAGTAAATGAAAGCAAGCAAAGTAGTATAACTACCGTGTTGCATTAAACTATAAAGTCTCCAGTGACTTGGAAGAGACTGCTGAGAGTTTTTGGCTTTTACCTTTCCTCCTTGACATTATCCCTAAATGTCTCAAAGGAACTGATCTCAGACCTGCTGTTTTCTTATAGTGCGTTCACGTTTTAACCAACAGTCGCTGGTGAGCTTTCCAACCATTATGTTTCCAACCAAGCTACAGTAACTGTAGTTTAAAAAAACCTCTTAAAAATACCCTTAAAGAAATTTCCCTGATTCTTAGGCTCGGTGGGGGGTCCATTTTGGCCACCGGGCTTGCAATGCACTGGTGGAAACCCTGCATTTACCCCGTGCTGGCTCCCTCCCTTGATTTTTAGGATTTTATTCTTTGCCTACAAATCATTAAATGGGCTAGCTCCAACCCATCTCTCTGACCTTTTACAACCTCAAGGTCACTCAGGTCTGCAGACCTGTTGCTTCTGGCTGTCCCAAGACCAAGACTGAAGCGCAGAGGAGATCACGCCTTTGCAGTTGTCTTTGCAGATGTCAACCTTTTGTGCTTTGGTCAAATGCATTTGCTGGACTGCTCACACACGTAAAAGAAGACAATAATACCAATAAACAACTCAGGAAATATTTTTGATATGCAATGTACATACGTAGTATAGTACAATGCAGTACATACATATAATGTAGAAGTTTACTTTACATTAAACTTTTTTTCTGGTATGTCTCATGTATGTGCAGCGTCCTGTAGTTTCATTTTGGATCAGCAGAGGGTGTTTGTATCTTCAGAGGCAGAAGAATGTCACATGTGGTTTCTGCTTCCCTGCCTATGACAGTCAGAGCGCGTGCAGAGAGCTCCAGCACACAGCCAAACATCCTGCTATGAGGGAAACAAAAAAAAAAAGTGAACTGTGAGGAGACGGACGACAGACAAACATGGCTGAGAGACATGTGACATAACTACAGTCCAGCTCCAGCGTGGCAGAATATTGCACAACTATATCTTTAATCTAATCTGTATGCCTTTCCACATTATTTAATCTGTGTGTGTGTGTGTGTGTGTGTGTGTGTCACACTGTGGATGACAGGAACTTCTCACCATGGGAACTGTGTGTGAGGGGAACACAGGGTTCCGGCAAGACTCAGAGAGAGAGGAACACACACACACACACACACACACACACACACACACACACACACACACACACACACACAACACATACACACACACACACACACACACACACACACACACAGTTCTGTTTGTATATAAACATGCATCATATCCTCCATTCTGTGGTGGAAACATGCAAATCATCCACAATTATACTTGAGGGAATATGGGAGCTGGTCTCAGTAACTCCGCACTGTTCCTCCATGCAGGCATTAACTGTGAACCCCAGTAAAATGCTTTATTGTTTGAAGAAATGAGGAAAAACTGTAATTATCTCTTTGGGAAAATTGAGGTAAACTTTTAGAGTTAGAGATTTAGAGTTTCTACAGTCTAGCTCCTGTCTTATATGTTGTGAGAACACAGCTGAGATCTAGGAACACAGCAGTACTGTGACACAGTACCACACCAGTCCCACAAGACTTACACAAAACGACCAGCAGGCCTTAATGACTGAATCTGAACTGGCTTTTCTGAAATATCGCAAGGCAGTATGTAACAATTTCTAAGTTGTTTGGAAATAACCTTATGTCCTGTTGGAGGCACTAACTATAGACTAACTATAGCAAAGGAAGATTTGGTGGAAAAGGCTCTGCTGTTTGAGGGAGCTCCCACAGAATCTGAGCAACAACATGGAGTCTGCTGAGAGAGCTAATCCCACTTAATAAACACATACATGAACATTGCATTATACCTAATACTTATCAAAAAAGGATGAGGGTGCGGTGATACAGGGTCTGTAACAGCAAACAGTGTTGGCATAAAAGTATCAACGGAGCAGTCTGTGCCAAGTGTCAGGTCATAAAAGCTGCTGTGTACGTTGCCCTGTACAAAAATGATTGAAACAGGCTACATAAATCAAAATTGTTATAGCTGTAGGTATTTGGTTAGAGATGATTCCCTTAGAACATAGGTTAAACATAAACATAGGTGTGATATTAATTTTCTTGTATTTAGAATTTTCTCTGTGGCACGAACACACATTACGTAGGAGTTATGTGCAATTAGTCTCCTGTTACATGATCCTGTTTGTGCAATTTGAATTATAATATAATTCTGAATGTATTCATGTAGCCTAACGATATCATCATTCATTTAAATTGGCTATTGATGCTATTGTATACACTACACTACAATATCAATATGAACATCCCAAACTGCAAAACAACTTAAATTTATGCACTAATTGGAGGTTAATTTCTCTCTGTATATAAGAAGATCAACGGGAAGTGTAACCAGGCGCATCATTTACTTCTTTTGGATGCCTCAGCGCGTCAGGCCCTTGGCAGAGTCAGATGAATGTCGCAGTTTAGATTGCATGCTTATGTGGTATCATTGGGGTGTTAATTATGCCCATTTGCAATTCTCATGAATGCGTGCTCAATTACACGCAGGTGGCATTCACCATGTTTACGGTGGTCATTTACTCAGTTATCTGAAGTTAGGACCTGGATCTGATGCGGCACACTCGTATGAGCCCACTGTATTAAAAAAAGTACCAGAAAGTTAACAATGTGAAAATGTTCTTGCATGAGGCCCATTGTCTGTGTGATAAGCCAGAAGCAAGTAAGGTCTCTTCCTCCCTTCTTGGACCACAGAAGAGGTTTGCCTCATTGCACAGGCCTTAAATTTAGCCCCAACCCGATCCTGCGTGGTTCATTCAGGCCAGAGCCCAGCTGGAGGATGGTCCGCACTTTGACAGATTGCACTTAAGGCAGAACCCACACATAAAAATCCTGTCCCGTCTTCTTGCTCATTCTGCCTCTCTGACCTTTTTTTCAGACATATTTCCACTTTCCCAGGCCCCTTTAGTGGGGAAGGGATGAGGGAGAAATCAGGGTCGCGAATAGATGGATGGAGGAGTATGTTGATGGACGGTGTTGAGACTCTGAATGGGGGAGACATCTCTTCTTGTGCTCTGGGTGGGTAGAGCCCCCAAAAAGAAAACGTAAGCGTAAAGATGCGCTTGCGCTGGATAAGATTTGGCAAAAGTGGAGGTGAAACCAAAAGCGGGTAGAGACTTGACCTGTCTCTGAGACAAACAGAGGGTCTTGGGGGGAATCTTGACTGGCTAGTCTTGACTTTAGGTAGTCACATGTGGGTTTGTATGGACCTAGGTAAGAGTCTAGTCAAAAGAGGTAGATGGGTTGAGGTAGACCAGACTGGTTGGTCTTGCTACATTTGAGGTGGTAGATGAGTGTTGGAAGAATGGATGAAAATGTCAGATATGGTTGTGTGTGTCAAGATGGATGAAAGTTGAAGGTAGAAGCGGTGAACTCTGAGCACCGCTGAAAGCCGAAGAATTCCAGTAGGAACATGGATTCAAATACTTTGTTCAAGGATGGAGACAGATAACCTGTGCAGTGGGCAAGGAGGTCTGAAGTCAAGGTTAAATGTTTTGGATGTACGGAGACCTTTGATTATCATGCTGATGTATGAGTGGGACAATCCTGGACACAGTGCTTTGAAGCAATTCCATCCAGTCAGGTATGACGAGAGCGTGTTGGCATATTGTGCTGCGGTGACTAAAGGTTCCAGCTGCGGGGTCAGTTGAAGATGGTGGCTGAAAACGGTGGGACTGAAGTCGGAAAAGGGTCAGCTGCTGGTGCCAATTGTCTGAATTTCTGGATCGAGAAGCAAGAAAGTGAGTCAGCAAGTAAGTTTTTGTGACCTGGGTTGTGGCAGGCTCCGATGATGAACTGGTGCTGGGTTGAAGCCAGGGTGAGCCTCCACATGAACTGCATGATATCTAGGCAATGAGATGGTTGAGGAAGGAGAGAGAGAATTCGGGCAATCATTCAGCTGAGAACCACCTGCTGCCATAGGTGGTTCACAGCCCCTTCTGCCACAGAAGGGGCTGTGAACAGTTGGATGTCTTCTGTCTTGGTGATGTGATCATTGTAAAAGAAAGAGATGTTGTTCTAGGAGGAGTGCCAAAGTACCAAAGTTTTAGCTCCATCTTGCATGCTTTGTCCAGCATTACATGGTCGTGGAGGGATGGAACAGGCTATGGAAAGGAGGTGTGACAAGAAGGATCGACCTTGAGGGATGATATGGATGGCATAGTTGAGGCGGCCTAGCAGCGAGAGGAGTTTGGTGCATCTGTGAGCCAGAAGGAAACTTGAAATGAGTACGGAAATCCGGTGGATTTTCTCAGGAGGCAGGGATGCTTGGAGTGACACGGAGTCGAGGGTGATGCCAAGAAATTCCAGGGATGTGCAGGGTCCTTCCGTTTTCCCTGAGGAGAGAGGAACTCCATTCCTGAAATGCGGAAGTGTTGAGACCATATGATGGAGGAGAAGATAGTGTTGTGACAGTGAGAAAGCCATCGAGGAGATGGATGACGTACGGGAGTTTGTAGTTGTTTGAGTTTGTTAGTGCTTCTGAACTGCAAAGCCTTATGCACTTGGAATAAGTGGACTAGTCATGAATGTGTCTTTGACTTCCTTATCCAGGAGTTTGTCGACTGTGTCAGGCTCAGAGATGGCTGACTGCAAATTAAGGCATGTGTAAGAGGAATCTGGCATACCTTGCAAGCTTGGGTGGAAGCCATGTGTAAAACCTTGAATGAGGAAGTAAACAAACTGGCGGTTGATTTTAATTGGAGTATTGAGATACTTAAACAAGCTGTGCTTGGTTGGATGAGGAGGACGTGGGCTCAGGCACAGGAGAAGCAGGTGTGGAGGAATTGACAGTTAGACGCATTGTATTCTAGGTCGTTGAAGTTATTGCAGACCATCCTCCCACCCTGGTAAAGGACTGGTCTTCCTCTCTTATCCATGCCTTTGGGAAGAGGGCTAATGGTGTAAGGCGGGGTATATGCTGGTTTAAAGGTGATGGACAGCGGAGGTGCTGCAAGGGGCAGGCTGCAGACAACAGCGGGTCTGCGTTTGTTTGCAGCTGAAGTGTGAGGCAGAGAAGCGGTGAGGGTGCATGCTGTGGCTGGGTGGGATGGTGCACCACACAGCTCACAGTTCAAGTAAGTCCCTTGGTTGAATTGCTGCAGGCATCCGGCTGCTTGAGATGTGAAAAGGATGTGGTAAGTGTAAAATCTGTTGCCACCGAACCACAAGGCCAGATTGAGGATCAGTGACAAATGGTTGTCCAGGTCTGACCTGTGATCGGGGAAGGAAGAACAAATGATGTCACAGTTCAGGGAGAATGTAAAGGTAAATTAAACCACTGTCAGTTCTTAGGAGTGGGTAGCGAGTGGCTGTTTGAGTTTGATGGGACAGAGTGCAGTTTGCAGTTCTCTGGGGATGTGAGGAATGCATGTGGATGGGTGTATCAGCTGAGCTAGGTCAACATAGTGGCTATTCTTTACCTGTCCATCACATGCCTTCAGACTTTCCTTTTATTCCAGATCCTGCCACTGCCCTACAATCACCTCATTCCCCTCACCTGAGCTTCCCCGCCCATCTCCCCACCCTTTTCCCTGGTCAGTTGTCAGATGCTTTCGAGCCATCTGTACCACCTGCCTATCACCCTACCTGTGCCTGTGATCTAATTTGTATCTTCAATTGGTCATTAAATCATTGAACTGAACCTTCGCCTGCTGCCTCACACTCACCTACCTGGCAGTGTGGGTGCTGTGTTTATTATAGCTCTCCAGTGTGTGTGTGTGTGTGTGTGTGTGTCTTTGGGCTTGTGTTAGTAGCCATAGCCATTGCTGTAGTCATGCTATTTATCGCGGTTAGCATTACTGTTCAAAGGCGCTAAATATCTTGTTAAGCTCTAAATATAGCACAGTTATTGGCAGGCCCATGTGTTGTGTTTACTGCCACTCCAGAGAAACAAATCTTGTTCCGGCAAGATGTCGTTTTTCCGTTGGCACCCATCAGTCTTTGCTAGCGCAAACAGCAGCTATGTGGGAGTGTCACAAACTGGGGCTGCAACTGGCCAGTGTTCTATCTTTTATTGGCGCGCAACCACTACCACAGTTGGAGGGTAACAGTTCAAGTTCAAATGTATTTTCATTGTCATATGCATTCGAAGCAGTGGCTTACAGTGCAATAAAAAACTGACTTCCTGCAGTGGGCTCGCAGCAAGTTGCCATGGGACGGCGCCATCTTGAAAACTCCTTCTTTCCGGAATCACCTGTGTTAACAACATATGCCACACACCCACATAGAATCTATGTGATTATGTATACCAGTGGAGGAAAAATAGGTGTGTAGGTCCTCTTTAACGACACACTGATAATGGTGTGTTGCAAAGTTCAGCCCTATTCTCAGAACTGTCATCTTCCCACTGGAGTTTGCAGACCTGTATAAAGACTAGACACCCTACACATACAACTATTTCAACCAACGTTCTTTAGTCTTGACAGTTAAAAGGGTGCACATATTGAAAGGCTGAATAATTACAAAGGTTTAGAGTCAAAATACTTCAAGAACATTCTCATGTGTAACTGGACATCCATCAAAAACATAATGCGTTGCTGTGTATGGAATAGTCAGAGAAGGACATTGCAAACACTAATCACCTGTTTCTTGTTTGCCCATGGCCTGAATTTGCATTGAAATTTGGAGAAACAATATCCTGATAAACCAACATACAGCGCATACAATTTTAGTTAATTCCAATGGTATTATCATCACTGACATTCTATGTGGGTTCGTAATTACATTGAGTATGAAATTTGTAAGGACGGAAATTCTGTTTGATTGTTAATTATCTTTGAATATTAGTTTGTTTCAAACTCAAATTGTCCAAGAGAGATGTGAATAGGACATGATGACAAAAGACAACACACACTGTTGGGGAATAGTGACAAAATATCTTAACTTATTATGTTTTAAGAACTTTTGTCACTTTGACCACTAATTTGACAAAATGATTTATAGGGATGATATAATGGAGAGGGAAGATCGTTAAAGCACATTGCCGCCCTGCCCATCAACGGTGTCATGGGGAAATGTAGCAAGACACAACATAGTTATTGTTGTGCTCATAAAGCAGATTGAGCAACTGATGGAAACATTTCAATTTGATTAGTTTTGTATGGCGAGGACCAGGGGATTCCACATACACCAACATTCTGGGGGTCAGTGTACGAGGAGGGCAGGAGAGGTGAAGAGTAAAACATTGTTTAGGTTGTTCACCAATTTCACTGATGCTATTTTTTTTTTTGGCAGTCTACACTGCATTCTGTAAAATGGCACTCAAAGGAGCATTTATGAACTTAATTTTAAGTTATGAGTGATTCATTTTATCATTTTATTTACATTGGAACACATTTTTCCCTGTTGATGATCGTTTCATTTGATCCTGAAATGTGAAGCACTTTGATTCAATATGAATGCTGTAAATTAATCACTGATCATCTTTCTGACGTTTAATAATGATGATTGAGATATGACCGCCATGATGGCTTACAGATACATGTGATGGTATGGGCGCTGTAAATAGTTATAGCCTTGCGTAATGGTCACGTGTAATGGCAGCTGTTGTGGTACTGTTAGAGAACCTCGCCAATGCGAAACAGTCGATGAAATTACGCTTCTTTGCCGTTCTTCTCATTGACAGATGAGTGGTGGAGCAGGCACAAGTATCAATATGCAAACGGATGTTTAAGGGCATTTCCACGTCCAGTTATGTCTAGCTGTGGGAGTGGAAATGAGGCTCCTTCGCCCGGTTCCACAATGATTGAGATTTATAAAACACAACCAAGCGTACTTGCGGATGCACATTTCTTTCTTTGTGCGAACACGGAGTTACGAGCAGGCTTGGCTGTATTTCTCTCTATCGAGGTGTTCTGGATGTTTGATATCTTAATTGTGAGCTTATTCTCTTCTTCTTTTGAATTCATAGTTAATACCACAGCCAAAGCTACGTGCAGACATGCCTTGAGGTGGAGAAAAGAATCAGCTCACCCCATAACCAGAAGGTCATTAATAAGCAGACCTCCTCATTTCCCTGCCATTTGACTGCCTTTACAGCTGCCAAGCCCTCATTTTTGTGGCACTTCTTACAGACAAAGCCCTTTAAAACATTATGTGGTCATGTGATGACTGTATGAAGTGATTAAGACTTCCCGATGTACCACCAAACAAGCGACCAGCAAGAGATGGATTTTGGAATACTTGGGACCACAATTGTTGGTTGGTTAGTTAGTTGGTTGGTTGGTCATGTCCTCGGCATTCAGGCTAAAGGAAGTCACATTTCTCTGAATGGGACTGCCTTATCAACCCACAATGATCTCTGCAGTCTTCAAAAACACAGACTTGGAAGGAGGCAACTCTGCGTCTGAAACACCACCAACTCCAATCAACTTATATATAGAAGTTATATGGGCATAAAATGCAAAATTCAACAGTTTGAATGGTTTCTGGTAAATGTTTAGGTGAGGAATATGTTTCTCAAATGTATTAATATAAGAATATGACATGATATCAGGATTATCATAAGGAACAGAATTTGGATATTAAGAGATAACCATCTGTGGAGGTCCTGCCATGTATAAGGCCTGGACATGTCTAATTATATTCAGGCTGAATCCCAGTAAGTTGGCATTATTGCCAAATGGACTGGTTTTGCAGTAGACCATGATGAATTTTCTGGTATTTTCTTTTTCTCTATGATCTATTTTTGGGCATTTTTTTTTGCCTTCCTTGGATAGTGACAGTGAAGAATGACAGGAAATGCAGCAAAGGGCCCAGGCCAGAATCGAACCAGGGCCACTGCGGTGAGGACTATTTTTGAATACCAGTCTGAAGCAGTATTGGTACACTTAAAGTTACAGTAGGCAATATTATTGAACTATAATTTTGGTTGAAATAACCAATTTTGACCATTGCATGTCACTAGCAATATTTAATAGAAGGACTCCTTTAAAAAAAATATGTCTGTGAGCACCCGCCCCCTTTGTATTTAGTTTTTTTTAAAAGCCAGGTCTGAATCAAACAACCAATCAGGGTAGTCAGGGGTTTTGTGTCTTGATTCCTCTCTTCAAACCGTTCTGATTCACACTCTAATCCAGAAGGTGGAACCTTGGTTTGTACAGAGTCGATGTGATTGGCCAGTTACGTGCTAGCTAACCCTGATTGGTTGTTTGATTCAGACCTGGTCCAGTTTTTTAAAAGACTAAATACAAAAGGGGCTGGTGCTCACAGACACATTTTTTTAAAGGAGCTCTTCAATTACATATTGTTAGTGGCATGCAATGGCCAAAATTAATTATTTCAACCAAAATTCTAATTCAATAATATTGCCTACCCAAGACCACACGTGTGAATATCAGAGCCCTTTTGTTGACACCCATGATCAAAGCTAGGTGTGTTCAGATCAGCTTTGATCAGTGCTTATATATGTGAAAATATATGGGGTCAGTGACTCAGCCATGGTTGAACCTGGACATATTAGCTTTTTGAAAGACATGATTCAGTTATAAAGGATGTCCAGTGGTAGTCTATAGGCCAACATGGTCATACCATTTGAGTGTTGGCGCAATAGTTATCAGACATGGAAAGATGTGTATGCTGAATAGACTGATCATGCAGTTAGTAGTTAGCATGAAATGCACTTTAGAAGACGTCTGTAGGCAATTAGGAGATGTTCTTTATAGATAGTGTTTGGAGTCTGCCTCAAAGCGGAAGGCTGTAGATTAGCGCTCAGAGTCGCTCCGTGCCTTATAACTGACCCAAGAGCAGACCATGTTAAAATGATCATGCCTTCAAAAATTCCAGGAAAACTAACAATAGTATACTTTAAATACAGAAAACTCAGCTTAGACTCAGATTTTAATGGACTGATGTTGGACTCATGTCCCACATCACAAAACAACCAGAATATAACCTGCAACCACATACCTCCAGATGCCGACTTCATTTCATAGCCTTCCATTGACCTGACATTGAGTATGTGGTGCCATTCGTGTCATGTGCGAAGGAAATTCTCTTGTCACTTCCAATCTCCCACAAGTTAATGAATGCCGCTCTCTTGTGCAAGCACATGTTCAGTGGCAGTGCACATATGCTCAGGAGTTGCATACAGGACCAATCCAAACCTAACACCTCGCACAACAAAGGTTGAATGCTTGCAAGGGGCAATTTTAGTAGCAGGAAATGAACCATTGAGTGCACTTGCAGGGCCAATGCAAAGGTCAGACAGCGTGCAGCTCTTAACTGCAGAGCCAACTGAGACAAAAAGCTTCAGGAAAGCACTGTAGTGGCCACATTTAAGCAGTGTTGCAGGAAGTATTCGGATCCTTTACCTCAAGTAAAAGTACTGATACCACACTTAAAAATACTTAATTGAAAGTGTTCCTTCAGTAAAAGTATGTTAATATAATCAGGAAAACGTATTAATAGTACAACAGTCACAGGGGACATTTACTGCTATTGTATATTATATCATTAGATTATTATTACTCATGCGTGGAACTATCAATAATTATTTTCATTCTGGATTATTTTCATTCCCGATTAATCTGCTGATTATTTTCTCCATTAATAATAATACATGTTGTGAAGTAAAAAGGATCGTATTTCCCTCTGTGTAGTGGAGTAGAAGCAGAAAGTATCATGAAAAGAAAAGACTCAAGTTAAGTACAAGTACCTCACATTTGTACTTAAGTACAGCACTTGCACTTAGTAACTTTCCACCACTGACTACACCCAATCAAGACCTTCAATATAGGGCAACAAGTGTCCTTGCACCCAAGCTTTGTTCTGTGTATGTGCTGGTGGGGGGTGGGGGGGTGGGGTAGTTCTAAGTAAACACCCACAGAGTTGCTGCTCTGTTCCCAGAGGAGCAGTTTGACAGAGTGACTGTTTCCTCTGTGCACACTTGTTTCCTGTGGGGGACATCTCTGTCAGCATACATAGAGTATTTTGAAGTAAAAAGCTTTGCATTCCACGCATTTCCAAATGTTCAGGGTACAGGTCACCATACTGCTGCATAAAGTGCTCTTGAACACGCCTGGACTGTGGTGAAGAGCATTCACATAGTTACAGTAACCAAAGACATATTAAGATGTCAACTAAGATGAACAGGTATAGCTGTCATTTTAACTTTGTCCGTAACAATATGCTATTAGTGAGGCAACAGCTGCGGACAAAGCACGGAACGTTACCTTCACTTCACCTGGTTCACCGTCTCCACCGCAGCCTCTCTGCGATACTACAGGAGTCAGGATCAGGCACCACAGAAAGAATCAGTCATAATCTGCACACGCGTTCACTTTTCCCGTTGGAGTGAATAGACTCAGGAGAAAACACAGGGTTACAAATATTTGACCTCGAGAAAAGCCCGCCAAACCATGAGGAGGTTTCAGCCAGCGGAACCATAGGACTGTTGGTAGCTAATGTGCCATGTTGTCAAGCTTTTGACGTCAGCTGAAAAGAACAAACTGAGTCTAGACTCCATTGATCTGCTATTATTTCCCTGTGGCAGGATGGAATTTTCCAAACCAAATAGTGGGTGGATGAAGCCAACAGCTTTCAGTCACGATGGCCAGAGGCGGCTTTACTGAAAGGGAGAATTACTCTTCAACCATGACTTAAGGTTGCATAAATGCTTTTTTTTATTAAAGCAGAGTGCAGCCAGGTATTTTCCAATGTGGAGGAAAGTTTGATGGTGGAGTTATTGGTGTTAAAAAGGCCTGACATTAAATTTGGGGCATACTTTTTACACTTCATTTAGATCCTAGTAAAAACATTGCCTCTGTACTGCGGCTGACACATCGTGGCACCATCAGTGCTGGTCCTGCTTATCTTCCATGACTTTTAAGTTCTAGTATCTGATGGGATTTGGACTGAGATATAAAAAATAAAAACAAGCAATTATAGCCAAAGGTTCTACAACAGGAAATGTAATTTTGTTTGTCTTGGATAAATTCAAAATGTTTTCACTTTTTTTCCATGTCTGCTGACTGTAGGTTGTGGCACTGAGACAGAGGAATGTTGGAGCAGCTCCGCAACATTTCCTGGTCACCAGAACCACTGACGGTCTGCTGTGTCATTTAACATGCGGCTGCCCGCACCAGAGCTACTAATAGAAAGAGTCAAACAAGGAATTTGTAGACTGTGGGTAATCCAAGACTAAGAGCACAGGGCCGTTGTTTCACTTCACTAGATAGTAAGGAAGTACAGATCTACACATTGTTTAGATTTACTTTGGCCCTGTTTACACCTGGTATTGAAATCCGTCCTGGGCGTGGACAGCTCTAATACCAGGTGTGTGAATGCACCCAAGACGCATTGAGGACGCGTTGAGATCCGATCGCTCAGACCACATTCGGAGGTTGTCTGGGCCGCTTATGGCCACTTGCTTTTAGCAGTGTGTTTATGGGCGTGTGTCCTGAACCACACTGAAGTGCTAACAACGCTGAGACAAAACTGCTTTTGTTTGAACTCACTTGAATATTACCAATTATTTGTAACCTGACCAAAATTGCACAGACCAATGACCAGATTTAGAAAGAAGTGTTCTTATTTGTAACATAATGTACCCAGTACACAGGTGGTGTTGGACAACGCATTCAATACAGCCAATACAAATACAAATGTCTCTGCAGAAAAGCAGCTATTTTGTCACGTTCACTCCTCGTATCGGTACATCCCGGCTACAGTACTCTATTATACAATTTCTTCTGTCTGTATGGTGTCTACTGTGTGCTACGGGGGTCAAGTAAGACTCGTCAAATGACCCAACACCACACTTTAGGCTCAAATATGCCAAGGTCCACACCCCCAAAAATATAGCCATATCTGGGAGCCAGAGCCAAACCCATTGGCTCCTCCAGTTACTCTCAATTATCCAAAGAACACACTGTCAGCATTTCATGAGAACTATTTCTTCACTACAGAGTAGTTCCAGCACATTCTTCAGAGTTTAAGTTAATGGGCGCAATCGGGATCTTTTTTTGTAATCACTTGGGTACAATCAAAAAAAATATGGGTGCTTAATTTCCATCTTGTGATTGGTCTCCCAATCAGTTCTGTCCTCTGCCGGCCTAATCCTTCAGCAACCCGTGAGCTCAGAGCACTTCTGCTTGCAGTTTCTTCGTCAACAAAGAAGATTCGGACAATTACTCAAAACCGTGATCACACTCCAGAGGGGCTCAAGCCACACCAAACACACATTCAGTTACAGAGAGAGGACTCAAGTCATTTCAGCATGTCCTCTTTTCACCTTCCCCCTTGTCACAACATGTGACTATGCTGGCCCTTCAGCCAAAAAGTCAAAAAAGGGACATTAGTGTGCTGTGATATTAATGACTCTGACTAACTGATGGTATAGGGTGTGTGCTCTGGTTTTGTTTGAAGTTGTACTTTGAAGGCCTCGTGTCACACACGCTGCCACTCCCTCTGCAGTGTTGTCGACAAACACAGCCCATCCAAAACTAACAGTCCACAGTGAAACTAACAGCACTGACTTCATCTCAGCCCAGCACTGATGACACGCTGTAAATGCTACTGTGGCCCCCTACCAATCTGCTTCTAGCTTCCCGGCTGTTGTCACGCTGGACAGCAGGGTCACTGCCACTGCTACTAAAAATCCTGACCGATTTTGAATGAACTGGAGGTGAGATTTTAGTTTTAGTATGTGTCAACAGTAGTATGCTAGCTAATGTTAGCTGTTGCTTGGCAACACCGTCAGCCTCTCTCATTGGTTGCAGTGGTCGGTCGTAATCATCCAGATTTTAACTCCTAAATATCAAACATGTTTGAAATTATGATGGGCGGCCCCCGAAGAGTAACACTGGATCTGATAATGTGAGGACATTACCAGGTAATCTGGTCCAATCATCAGTACTGACCAAGGTCCCAGAATATCGGGGGTGGGGGGATCAGGGATAAAACGGCCCAAAACTCCTGCAGGTTGAGCCCAGCTTTAGTCAAACCCTAGATAACTGACCACGCTAAACCAGGGAAATTTGCAAAAGCTGTTTACATGTAAACATTTCTCCAGCGTTGCCAGGTTTTCCTTTCCTTTTGGAAAAGATCTCCATCAATACTAAAATGCCTGGACATTAGGAAAATGGCGTAATCTCCTCCTCTTCCTCCTCTTTCTGTCCAAACCATCCATGTCTGCCAACATCTGGTGAGGACTGGGACAGACACGGCTCAGTTACTCCGCCGAGTCTCAGCTGGTTAAACGTCTGTTCTCGCCCCTCCTGCTCCCCATCATCGCCTTACTGTGCTTTAATATAGCCAAACTCAAAAAATGTGTTATGTTCCCTTTTACATATCTTTCTGTTTCTGTTTCCAGACAACAGAACCTGCAAAAAAATAGTGATCACGGCTCATAAATACTACCAGTTAATCAGCGCAGAGTTGCGTAGGTCAAATCATAAATACAGGTGGTTGACAACTGTGGAGATATTGGACTGATTTAACTGATTAAACACCAAAAAGAGCCTTCAACTCTAAATATCACTGATATTCACCCTCTGTGAGGTAGTCTGACTCACAGGAAGTATACTGTTGGTATAAGTCAGGACTCTCCTCCCCGCCCTGCTATCACTGTTTTGCAAGGGCACCATCGCTGCATCCTGGGACAAACAAGCCGCAGCATTTTGTATTTTTTTCCCCCTACACCAGAATGATAATGGGTTCAGCCAGACCTCTCTCCTAAGTGTCTTTGCGATACTAGCAGTGAGCTAATCCATCTGTTGGTAGCTTCTGTCACATGCACGTCGCCTGTCCTTAGGTAGGTTTGTGTGCTGCAGCTCACCATGTGCTGTCTCTCACACCGAGATAGCATGTTAAACTCTGCCTGTCTTTGTTACATGTCCCTAGCAACCGACCAACTGGCTAAACTGACAAAAAAAAACATTGGCCACTGCTGTGGATAGTTTATGGATGGAGTATAGAGCATAGTATGTGGATAGAATATGACTTCATGAGAAAAAGGTTAAAAGAATCAGTGTTTCTGTAACTTTCCAAGCTGCTGTGGATGGTTGTTAAAGGTCCCACATTGTAGAACGTGAGATCCCCATGTTTTGTTTGATTATAAAGCAGGTCTAGGTGCTGTATAAATACTGTGAAAGTATCAAAACGCTTCTAAGTATCAGGACTACTCTTCAAGTGTTGTTCAGTTTGTCTAAAACGGCTTGTTTCAGACAGAGGGGGAACTGAGGGGCCAGTAAAAGATACATTGTTCAGATTAGAATCAGAATCAGAAATACTTTATTGATCCCTGGGGGGAAATTGTACATTCAACTGTAATCATGCAAAGCCACTCTAGTGGAGTCCCAGAATAAAACCATACAGATGAAATTAGCATAATATGGGACCTTTAAGCTGCTAAAAGCAAAAGTCTCTGGAACACATCACATCCTGGGATGTAATGCATGTGGCCTTATATGCACATATGTTTTTTTGCTGCAGTGGAAAGATCACGTTTGACAGGCCTTCAAACTCCTGTGGGATGAATAAGTAGTTAAAGAGGAACTACGCTGTACACTTCACAAAGATTGACTTTTCTAACAACATTCATATTGTCTGAAAAAAAAAGAACAGCTTATTCTTATAATTCTATTTCTGCTTGGATTTGAAAGTTTTGTCTTCACATTTCTGCCCCCCTGACTGGACAGCCTCTCGTAGTCCAGCTGCTAGTCCAGCTCCAGCACCGGCACTCACACGGTAAACCCTGTCAAATGGACATAGATGTGCTTTCTAGCGAGTGTCAAAGCTCCAGCGGACTTCCTGTCTTTCCAGCAGAGAACTGGAGAGTCTGGAAATAGCCTCTCTTGGCTGGCTAGCTCTGACCACCAGGTCTAAGTCACAGAGCGGTAGTCAGCGTCCGCCGTGTCCCCTGATCCTACGAGGCCACGCCTCCTAAACTTCTTGCTCCCTCACTCCTCTGTTGCGTCTCTTAAATGTGCAGGGAGAGAGGGTACAGGCAGAATTTATCTTCACCCATAAAACAGTTCTCCCAGAGAAGACAAAATACTTTGTATGTAATGTGAATTTAAAACTGGAAATTACAAATTAGTGAAACATGTAGGTCTAATAGGTAGGTCATTTACCTAATCACACCAGAAAGAAAAGCCATAAAAGCCATTTTAGCCATAAAACTCAAATGTGTGCAGGGCCGCTGGTTTAGAGTACTGGCACCGGTTTTTATTCCAGTTCCCAATGTGCCAAAATGTGATAAAGTGTACAGTGTATCATCAGGCTGTGGTGTGGTTATTCAAACTCTCCTTTTTTTTCTTCTTTTTTTACGATTTCTCATAGGAAATTCCTGCACACTGACTAACAGTTTGATTAGTAATGGCACTGTTAGCACGATGAGTGTTGGAGTGTGTGACTCTGACACATGCTACTTTATAGCTGTTTCCTCTGAGGTCTGTTGTTTTCACTTTTTCGCCAAGTTAAGAAACTGTTTGTCACCTCGTATTGTTTTGCGTGGACGGACTTCTCGGGCACGTTGGAGGCCGACTCCTCTGTATTCGGCCTTTTCGCATAAAAAACAGCATCCTGGCAAGTCGTTCATTCATTCCTGTCTCCATACCACACAGAGCCAGACTTTATAGGTAGGTGGTGGGACAGAGAACACACAGAGGCTCTATATTTTCATTTGATACATTGGGTGTAAAGAACAGGTTTACTGCCACATACCCCACATGCGCATGTAGTGTATGCGGTCTGTGTGTTGATTGAGGCAGACGGTTTGATAGCGTGTGTGTGTCTGTGTGTTGGTATCGGCGTCTATATGAGGCAGTAGAAAAGGCAGGAAGCAGGGGAACAGTGCTGTTTTCAATTAGCATGCCAGTCTGAAAGTCATGTTCGGGTGGGAGGACTTTACAAGCAGCCACACTACACACTAGATGAATGAGAGGAGAGGGGGGGGCGAGAGACACACACTACCTCTGCGTAGGAGAGACAGCAGCACTCACCCGTTTGTGCACTTCCTTGTGTGCTACTGTGTAACATATTGTAAACGTGTGAGTGTAAGAGAGAGACAGAACTTGTAGGATGTGATAAATGTCTGTTCGCTCTTTGAGTCTGAGAAACTGGGTGTGTCTACAGTCAGCTGAAGGTAGTGTGTGTGTGTGTGTGTGTGTTCGGTCTGCGTGAAACCTTTTCTTTCCAAACAGCCGGGGCATGTGAGGACACACACCACCTCTCCAGTAATGATGTTGCCCTCTGAACACATGGTAACTCACTGACCCGTCGGCCTGCTCCAGTGTTAGTACTAGCTCAGTAATAGCTTTGTTAAATGTAGCCGCGCAAAGGCTTGCTAAATGTGAGATTTGACACACATGGCCTGTAGGCATGGCTAAATTCCTCTTGCGCTTTATTGGCCTCCTATGTGCAAAAAAAAAAAAAAAAATCAGCTAATTTGATCCTGTGTTCTGGGTGATTGAATTAGATAGAGCACAAACACATAAAATCCAGGTGTGGATCAAGCACCAACCTCCGGGTCTGAAAAGTGAAGCCAATGCCAAAGTGCCTTAAATCTGCATTCTCTCTAATGGCCAGCAGGGGGGCGACTCCACTGGTTGCAAAAAGAAGCCCGATTGTATAGAGTCTATGAGAAAATGACCCTACTTCTCATCTGATTTGTTACCACAGTTAACATTTTCCTCATGACTTTATGGTCTCAGTCATTCATTATGTAAATTATAGTCCCATTTAGAGTAAAATAGACAATAAATAAAATGTTAAAAGACACTCTAGGAGCCGGTTGTTCATTTTTCTTGTAAGTACATTTGCAAGCTAACTCTGTTAGCAGCTACTTTCCCAGTATAGGTAGGGGGCGCATGGTGTCCTCGGCTTCTCAAATCCCCAGCTCCACCCTCTCGTCCAAATATGGTCACTTCTGGCTCCAAAAAAACAAGATGAAGACGGCCATTTTGGTCTTCAAAACAGTAGATGACGACGGTCATTTTGGCCCTCACAACGGTAGTCAGCAAACCAACGACTGGGTGACGTCACGGTGGCTTCGTCCACTTCTTTTACACAGGTGTAAGGTGTAGATACAACCGAGATGCAAGAAAGAAGCCGTGACTACCAAAACTGATTGACCGAGCAGCCAAAATAGGACCAATTGGTAATTTTTTCACTGCAGAGATTACAGGAAGGAATATAGGCCAGTTCTACTCCCATTTTACAATAATTTCTGATGTGAAGAAACCTATAACAAACCCTTAACCAGAAATGAATGATAACTATGAATTATAACATTTTGTTGTTGTCTATTGTGTAAAAGATCTGTCAGTCCCACTCCTATCAACAGGCAAGATCGCTGATATTGGACAATTCTGCTCAACCCCAAATTACATGAAATGACCATGTGTTTGGAGTTATTTCTCTCTACAATATTCTGAACATGGCAACTGCGGTAGGGTTATGTTTTTTTAATGGTTGCAGTGGTTACAGTTAAAAAAAAAAAGAACATTAATTGTCATTGAACTCTGTCATGACAGTCACAGACATGTTACTCATCCCATCCTCCGTGCCCTTACTTTCTGCCTCGCTACATTAAGGAGACAGTACTTCCTGCTTTGGGACTGGACTGGAATCGTGAGGTGCAGAATCATCCAATATGAATGCTGTTCCTAGGATACTGGGCTGGTCAAACTTTTCGTTCCAACTTTTAAGCTGTGCTCTAATAAATGTCCTCTTGGCCATCCCTGTTTCCCCTCTCCCTTTGTCAGCAACGTGGGTCAGCAGCATCGCCACCCAACTGGCCTCGGCCTGTAGTACTGGTGACATTTAACCCCCAACAGTCATGGGCTCGACTTGCGGGAAATGATGTTCTAATCTTCTGTCAGGCCCTCTTTAACCACTTAAAAAAAAACACATTTAACATTGTTTTATCAGCTTGACAAGGCTCATAGTGTCGTTTTTGGCCACAGCAGGCAGCTGTTTTCAGAGAAAAAAAAGCTCTGATAAACCCTCTGTACACTACCTGCTCACAGCAGACAGACACACTTAGAGACTAGCTGGTGAACATAGTGGAGCATTAAAGCTGGAGTGCAGAACCTTTGTCTCCGATTACCAAAAATCGCAGTTCTGTCTCTCTTTATTTACAATGGATGTATTATATTTAAGCATTCTTATTGCCCGACAAGAACTTCCTGGAACTATCTGAAGTCGACGTGAATCACGTGATGACCAAGCATGTTGAACTTCCTTGATGCGTCTCAACATGGCTCTGCTGTAGCCATGGCAGTAGCCCACTCCGTCGCTACAGTTGCCCCCCCCCATTCAACTCTGGCAAACCAATCATTGCTGGTTGGCGTAAAACGCATCACTACTGGTTTAGATAAACCTTGTTTATGCTTGGGCGAGCAGGCCGCCGTAGATTTAGGTGTATGCTTAACGGGCGATCCGTTGCAGTATTCTCCGAAACCCCAGTGGAAGATCGTCATAAACCAACATGGCTGCACCCTGCACTAGAGCTTGTTGTTGCCGAGGAAGAATGTATCTGTTTTTATCTATTAAATGTGGTGGCAGTCTTCGTCCTTGAGTTCAGAATCATGTGGTCCCTGTGGTTTCTCATAGAAAGGTCGTAAAGACGCTTGAAATGACGTACTGGCTCGGCCAGTCTAGTTTCACAGGCGTCCATGTTGAAATGTTGCGTCACCCGCGTCGCCTAGAGATACACGCCAATAAGCCGCGACAGTTTGCGGAGCTTTCGGCGTGGCGCAATGACGTCATTTTGGGGCGCAAGGACCCTCGCGCCAGAGAGATTACGGCGACCATAAATCCACCTTTAATCAGCATTGTGTGAAGTCGTTGGGCAGTAGCTCAAATGTAACAGACGTTCATTTATCTGTAACTGTCTGGCACTCCAGCTTTAAGCAGCTAAAGAGCCAGATATATCCCTCAGGTGTTGGTGGAGACCAAAAACAGAGCTAAAAGACAGCAAATAAGGCTGTGTGAATGAACAACCTATTTGCCATATCAGGCGCTATGTAATGAAGTCCATTTAACCAGTCAATCATGATCATTTAAAGCAGTATAGCTAAGCTCTAAAAACAGTAGTGACATATTATCATTATTATTATTATAGTGACTTTTCTGAATTTCATGAGAATTGTTTACAGACATGATTTTGACCTGATGACATGTTTTCCCAAGGCCTCTACTAAAGATGATGCATTACTCCTGAAACATGGTTAAATACAATACTTTGTATTACGTACTACGTTGACAGTACTTTTTTACAGCACAACCCCCTCCCAAATAAGTTCATTTGGATTTCTGCTATTGGAGCTTCATAATTTAGGCATTTGTTCATAAGAGGTCCCACGGGGAGTTGGACCTCTCGCATATTTAATGTCACCTTCCTTTGTGTGTTATGTGTAAGCTCAGTTTGTGGCATAGGGAGGGGTTATCGCTTCAATACTTTCCTACACATTGTTTTAATAAAACGTTTTTAAAGGAAACTATGTATAGATTTTTCATTCATTTATAATTTTTGCACGCACAGTATTTGGGTCTTTGGGACCCCATACAATGAGGAAAAGTAAAGCCAATTTCAACAAAACACAAGACAACACACAACAGAAATGCTGCACAAACAATGATAAATATATATTATTTATATTTG
Organism: Enoplosus armatus; assembly: GCF_043641665.1. NCBI lineage: Eukaryota > Metazoa > Chordata > Actinopteri > Centrarchiformes > Enoplosidae > Enoplosus > Enoplosus armatus. Next base: position 21,033,919 of record NC_092198.1, on the reverse strand, counting down.
AGCCTGTAACATCAGTTCACTCTTGACCCTCGGGAACAGTACGTGTAACAAAGTAATCTAAACTCTCCAGAGTTCATTCTGTTTCTTGGTGAGGTACAAAGTAATAAGGTCTATTTATTTATTAGTTTAGTACTGATACTCACAGTGTCTGTGCTGAAATATCAGTGGGACGCTATGCTAGGTATTAGGGAAGAACCCAGCATGATATTATTTTGTCTCCACTGGTTACACTTAAAGATGCAAAGTTTTCATGAAACATTCGAAGGCAATGGTCTTATCGGTAAGGCCGAGTGCTCCTGGAAGAAGGAGGGCATTCGCCAGATACCAGAACCACTGGATGTGTAGGTGTGTGTATGTTTTGAACCTTGCTGCTGTAACATGCTATGGCTCCCTGCAGCTTGCTGTCTAAATAATAAAAGCATTACACCCTAAGCCAAACAGGTCCGCGCAGTGTTCAAAGCATATTGCCTTTTCATAAAACAGAGCTCTAGGACTGAGAGGAGAACTTGGAGGGGTTTCTGGGTACTTTGCTGTTCAGAGGAAGAAGCAAAATGAGCTTTTCATTCCAACTTTGGCACAGTCTCTATCAAAGTGGGGCTTAAAAGAGGCAGTATGGAGGTTAGGCTTCTCAGTGTGCTTTTCACGTTTTCCCAGGCACATCCAAAATAAAAGTCCCACGGTGCTTTTGTTGCTGATGGTTGCACAACTTCAGCAGAACTACCCAGCGTTTTTTTTTTTTTCATGGACCTGCACAGCTGAAGGGCTTGTGTTAACTCCTACATGGCATAGATACATTACACAAGACACAACACAGAAGGTTTCTAAAGTGAATTCATAGTCCTCTCTCATGGCTCAAGTGCTGCATTTTGACTTCAGTAGGACACCTTTGTGACCTTGTGCTGAGCGTCGTCCGGGTTTAGTTCTCCCAATGAACCCTTACGTTGTTTTTTTAAAATACACTGGCTGATAGTGTATACAGTAGAGGGCACGTTTTGTCCAATCCTGTTCGCTGTACAAAAAATACATTAGGGGGGAAAAAAAAACTTTCAGTCACACTGACATGCACAAATCTAGATTGATTGCAGGGCTGTTGTATTCTGCAGGTGCAGCCAAGTCACTCTGAACTCTGTGTATTCTCACTTGATATGAAAATACAAAGTGAACGTGGACATTCCTGGCCAGATATGTCCATGTTTGCTGCAGGGAGTAGACTCAAGCAGTCACAGCTCTCTCTCTCTACGTGGCTTTGCTTTTCAATTTTTCAGAGACCCGCTAACATCAATACGCTGGAACAATCTCCCTCAAAAGCTATTTAGCCCTTTTGTCAGGGGATAGGAGTCATTTACAATCCCCAAAAACAAACAGGAGAACTTGAAAAGTGCTTTCCAGCACATTAAATGGGATGAAGGTCAGTCAGTCAGTCAGTCATTCAATTTTTTCTTTACTACGGCTGGACAACACCATGAAGCAGGGAAGGTGATAATGTTAAATTAAACTAAAATCTGATGTGACATTATCAAAAAGACTTATTTTATTTTACCTCTATTATACTGTTCATAAGGGCTCCAGCAGCAAAGCTTTGGGGGTTCTTTCTTATTTTTTGTAAAATTGACAGGTGGGTTGCAAATTCCAGCCACCACTCAGGCACATGTAATGACTCACTGACCTCAAGGTGACGCTGAAACAATCAAGTTTATGTTTTTGCAGTTATCTCCAAAATGGCTTGGCTTAGAGTCAAAATTCTTTCATCATTTCGTCCCGCCACTACGGAAGCGTGTTGCTGCCACGCCATAAAAAAACAAACAAAAAAAATGGATCAGTATCATGTTATAACGTATTGTTATTGTTATAACAAGACGCTTTTCACGTTATAATTTTCACACTATAATAAGATATTTTCACGGTATTTCGACATACAAACTTATCACGTTATAACAAGAAACTTTACTATTTATATTGTTATCACATTAAACATGAATGAGGAAACGGTATGCGGATAAATTGAGGAATATGGCTCATTTACATGATTTGATTAAGTTCTGCTTCATGCTCGGGTTGAGACATGGCGAGAAGGTGGATTGATATTGTGATAAGGTTGAGGATACTGTGATAAGTATGCGTACACTAAGAAGGGTTTAAAATGCATGGGGCTGTACAGAAGGAAGAATGAGTCTGAGCCCGTAGCGTCATTTCCGTTATCACCGGGGGTTGAATTGGGATTTGCATATGTCCAATCTGTAAAGTGCTTTGGGAACTGTTAAGGTTGAAAAGCGCTATAGAAGTCCATTTAATCAGTCAATCATGATAATTTAAAGCAGTATTAGTTGATTCTTTGGACACTTGGAGGAGACGCCAAGCTATAAAAACAGTAGTGACATGTTATCACCTTATAACATTGGCAAACATGTTAGCATGTTGCTAAATATGTTAGATTTGTTCCTTAATATGTTAGATATATTACTTAATATGTTAGATATATTACTTAATATGTTAAATATGTTTCTTAATATGTTAGATATGTTCCTTAATATGTTAGATATATTACTTAATATATTAAATATGTTACTTAATATGTTAGATATATTACTTAATATGTTAAATATGTTTCTTAATATGTTAATGTTCCTTAATATGTTAGATATATTACTTAATATATTAAATGTTTCTTAATATGTTAGATATGTTCCTTAATATGTTAGATATATTACTTAATATATTAAATATGTTACTTAATGTGTTAGATATATTACTTAATATGTTAAATATGTTACTTAATATGTTAGATATGTTGATAATATGTTAGATATGTTACTTAATATATTAGATATGTTATTTAATATGTTAGATATGTTACTTAATATGTTATATATGTTCCTTAATGTCATATATGTTAATAATTTGTTACATATGTTGCTTAATGTGTAATATATGTTCCTGTTAGATATGTTACTTAATATATTAGATATGTTCTTTAATATGTTAGATGTGTTACGCAATATGTAAGGTATGTTATTTTATATGTTAAATATGTTAGATATGTTCCTTAATATGTTAGATATGTTCCTAATATGCCATATACATTAATTATATGTTACATATGTTACTTAATGTGTAATATATGTTCCTTAATATATTAGATATGTTCTTTAATATGTTAGATATGTTCCTTAATATGTTAGATAGGTTACTAATATGTTGGATATGTTACTTCATTTGTTAGATATGTTGCGTAATGTGTAATATCTGTTCCTTAATATGTTAGATATGTTACTTAATATGTTGGATATGTTGGATATGTTACTTAATATGTTAAATAAGTTATTTAATATGTTAGATCGTTACTTAATATGTAAGATACATTCCATAATATGTTAGATATGTTCCATAATATGTTAGATATGTCGCTCAATATGTTAGATATGTTCCTTGGAGGCGGCGCAAAGCTATAAAAACAGTAGTATTGTATAATAAGTAAAGTAAGGCATATTATCACCTTATGATGTTGGCAAACATGTTAGCATATTCCTTAACATGTTAGATACTTCATGTGTTAAATATGTTAGAAATGTTATGTAAATGTAAACATTTTTAAATGGAACGTCGTGCATGAAAAGGGAGCCATGTAGTGAAAGGAGCAGTACACTGTGTCCAAGTCTTTAAAGTCTCATGAGAGTAGAAGATCACAGTGGTAGACTGATATCATCGGCACATCTGTCAGGCTTGTGCCTGGCGCTTGTTGAAGACACCACTATCTTGATGACCCAGTGTGCATTGTAATCAGACAGTACAGTTCTTTAGATATTGAAAAAAAGGCATCATTCTCCAATAGGTGTAATCAGGTTCTAGTTTCTTTCCAGCATCAAATCCAAGAATCCACCAAAGGCAGCCGTCCTCATTTTCATCAGGCCTGCACAGGCCTTGATCTGGCCTTATCTTGTCCTGATTCCTTTGAACCTCAACATTATGCTCTTTCATCTCCGTATGAACCGTTAGAGGAAAACGCTCCAGTCATGATCACACGGCAGAGGAACTGCCCACAGCATGCCCTTTGACTGGCTGACAAAAAAGCCATGTCAGGAGCTTTATTTTGTTCGAGCATGTTCATCATTCATAATGCATATACATAGATCCAAAAGAAGACCGATGTCTCATTGCCTGGGCTGTATGATCAAATTGGAAATCAGCAGATTCGAACCAGTCGCTGAATTTTAACGATTAATATGTAACTCTAAATTGAATTTGTTGTTGATGAATAGGCCATGGCTAAAGAGCTATTCTATATCTACTATCATGGAAAGCAAACAGTGAAAATACACTACTCTAGTGTTCTTCCTCTACAATGTGAATATAGCGTTTTTGTCAGGATCATCAGGATCTTATGAGAACAAGGACTCCATTGTTCCGGGGAGCTGATTGGTGAGGGGAGCCACCTTTTGATCTAAACATTTTTATCCAAATCCTCTGAAAGAAAAAAGAAAAATTAACTGGCTTGGAAAGAGGCTAAAATAAGTTTTTTACCCGCTAATGGGATTTTTTTGAGAGTGTTGGGGATATTGAGCTACGACTGAGCTAAGTCGTGAGCACCTGCTACCATTTTGAGGCGTGCTGGCATGATGCGAATGGTTACACAGCATGGCATGGTCAAAGGCAGTGTTATAACCTTGGTGCCACGTCATCCTGTTTCACACAGACTGCAATGGGAGCGTGTCACCTGCAGCTCTTCATCCAATCACCATATAGCAAAGTGCCTCTAATTCTGTGACCTATAGCTGCTTCACAATTAGAAACCTCCCCCTTGTTCATAGGTGGATTTCTGATGTGAGGCAGCAGCAAGATATGTTTGGTTTGCATCATCAGAAGCTCAAATACGGCTGAGCGATCAGTAAGCAGTCAAATAAGGCTGATATCCTCAAGTACAAATCTCAACTACAGTCCAAACCACAGAGATTCAGAGAGCTCAACGCAAAAAGACTTTGATAAACTGAGCTTTCTCTCTGCTCACTGGCAGAGCCGCATGTGTTGAGGCGGTCAATTTAGTGCAAAAGACACAGCTTTGGTTTGAGGGAGGAGACAGCCATGGGGTTGGCTGCGGTCGGCCCTGCTACCGAGCAGGACCACAACAGCTCGACTCAGCGCGGCTATCCCCTGCTGTGAGGCTGCAGTGGAAACACGTGTCATCATGGCTTGGCATGGATTGGCGCGATAAAAGCGGGCTAAACCGTGCCAGTGGAAAAAAACTGCCTAACAACATTTCATGAGGCAGCCCTCAGACTGCAGCTTCACCGTGGTGCAAATATTCGTTTCCAATTTTGCATTTGCCTCACTTAAATTTATCTGAAAACATGAAGCAGCGTGTTTTTAAAGGTAGCCAACCAAAACACGCAGTGTTTTTACTGTTTAATCAAAGTTGTTTCCATTGTTGTACATTTACGCTTTGCACACCACAATAAAAAACATTATGTAAAGCAGCCCATCCTACAAAGCAGCTAACTAGGATGCTACGCACTCACAGCCGTCTGAGTGAGTGGTGTGGCTGCGGCAGGGCCTCGTGCCTCTTAAGGGCCTCGCAATGCAGTTTGTCTTTATTAATCCAGCATACTTCAAAGCAAATTTCCTGTCCGTCCAGTAAAAATGAAAGTCACATGACAAGGTTAAGGTTCCAGGTCCCAGATGAGTGTGCCCCGTATCCAGAGCAAGCCTCTGTAATGGACTATTTTATCATCAGAGCTGGTCAGGCCCTCGCTGCTCTCTGCATCCATTTTACACGTAGAGCAGGCCTATACAAAAGAAGTGGACGTAGCCACCGTGACGTCACCCACTGGTTTGTGGACTACCGTTTTGAAGCCTGGAGTTTGGCATCTTGGTCGTCACCATCTTGGTTTTTTGGAACCAGAAGTGACCTTATTTGGGCGAGAGGGTGGAGGTGGGGTTCTGAGAACCACGCCTACCTATACCGGCAATGCACCTGGCTCCTGGCTACTTCGCACGGCGAACAAAGTTAGCTGCTAACAAAGTTAGCTTGTAAATGTACTTCAAAAAAATGAACAGAAAATTCCTAGAGGGTCTTTTAGTTCAACCGATTGCCGCTATCCTGATTGATAGGTCGCTGTGGTAGCGACCTGTCAATCATAAGGTAGACACGCCCTAAAGCATAACCTGCTTTATTGTCTGTTTTACTCTAAATGGGACCATCATTTACAATTGAAGAAAACTCATAAACTCATGAGGAAAATGTTTACTGTGGTAATAAATCAAATGTGAAGTAGGGTCATTTTCTCATAGACTTCTATACAATCGGACTCATTTTTGCAGGCGGCGGCCTGCTGGCCATCAGAAAGAATGCAGGTTTAAGGCACTTCCGCATTGGCTTCACTTTTCAGACCCGGAGGTTGTTGCTTGATTTTACACAAATGGGAAGTTTGATGACATGTTTGGATTCCTTTTTTTTTCATCTCGCTGAACTGTGTGAAACAGACGATCTGCCAAAGCACTGCAACAGACTGAGTGACACACTGAGCACATCCAAATCTCAGGACACTTTATACTTTATACCTTTGCGGGTTGAATGTAGTGCATGTTAAAGTTATGCATTATGCTAGCTGGATGTGCATGTATGTGCTGTTTTAGTTTGTGTCGCGCTGTGCGTTAACGCGTAAAACACACACACACACTCTCACTCTTAAACTTGATTTTTGAAATGTTTTATATCCATGTCCAAAGGCACAAATTAACTTCTCCATTCTTCTCTGCAGTGACACTGGCCCCATCATAACTTCCACCTTCTGTAAAAACTGTAAAAAGCCATTGGGCATGTGAGGTCAGCGTATTTGGGGGTCAAAGTCAAAGTTCAGTTTAGTTAAACCTAAAAACCTGTTGACATAGTCTCCATTTGAAATAATGATAACTCTCTGAGCAATGTCGCACAAGCTTTTTGAGAAAGCATTCACTTGAAGATGCAGTTTTTGTTTTACTTTTGTGTTATAGTGTAGAGCTAAACAGGAAATGTGGGGAGAGAAAGGGGAATACGACAGCCAACAAAGGTCCCTGGCAGGAATAGAACGGGGCTGAGCTGGGACGTTGCATGTCGGTGTATGGTGTTCACCTTAACCATTGATGTCCACCCTCACAGACAGGGTTGAGTTGCAATGTTCTGTCCCGTCCAGAGATTAGTTCCATTCTTAACTTTGCCAACTTCAGTGGGTCTCCCATAAACGCCTATATGAAATGGAAAAATTGGAATTAGCAAGTGAATCGCTAACCCTGTCGTACGCATTTACCCTCTGACCTCTGCAGCCACTAAGCAAACACAAACACACAGGTATAAATCGCCAAAGAAGTCGAACATTTGTTGCATTTGAAGCTGCTGTGGTAACTCCTCAGCCGTTGTCTCAGTCATATGGAAAATGTTCTCATGCTTTTTTCTGCGGGCCTGCTGATGAGTAGTGTGATGCCCAATCTTACATTCTTGGGGGCTTTTAGAGCTTTTGATGAAACAGTAGGGGAGAGAGGCTGGCAGTCTGGGCTGACATGTTGGGGAAGGTAATTAGTGCAGAAATCCCACAGAAATATCTCTCATTAAACTCCAGTCAGACCGCCGTCCCAGCTTCCATCTGGAGGCCTTTCCCTCACTTTCTTTTATTGACAAATGTTGGAGCTTTTATGACACGTCTTTTTCTCTTTACAGTCTCCTACAGAAACCCATCTGGCTGTTTTAATTCAAACATACATTTGAAAAAAGCCTGTTGAGATTTACAGTGTAGACCCCGAGGACATATGCTTGAACAGTAGTTCATAAAAGTAGCACACATACATCAGTATCCATTTTTTACTTGTGATTTTTTTTTTCTTGCTATACTTCCAGCACTTTTATCACTGTGTAGTTTATATTTAATGAGCCAAAGGTTTTAGTGATACAGAAATATTTAAGCAATGTGTAAAAATGTATTAATGAGTAAAACCTGTGTTAGTGCAGTCATGACAATCCAAGCGAGTGACCTTTGTCCTTTCTGTTTCCTGTTTCTTTGGAGTGGAATTCACAGAGCATTTTATGGTCACAAAAAGTTGCTCAAATGTACGGCTGTAATTAGGCTAGACCTTCAAACCTAAGGCTGTTGATCAATATTGGTTTGGATGTGGATGTCTGATTATTTCCATTGTGTCACATGATGTTTTGACATCAGGAAATCATCAAGACGTGCTCCGGGAGGGTATACGTTTAATTCCATGTTGTTGAACTGGGAACACTTTATAATGAAATATAAACATTCATAAGTCATTGAGAAGCCACTAGGTCATGATGAATGAAGTATTCAGTAGTCTGTGACTAATGCATTTCGATAATGATATTTTCATCAGTTAGTTATCGGCTGCACACACCAGTACCCAATTGCTCTTTGTTATGATACACACCACTGCCTCAACCTGGCTCAATCACCTAATGAAACAAAAAAAGGGTGTACTGTGAAAGAATTAGCCTGCTGGTTAGCAGTTAATTCTTCTAACCTGCACTTTATACAGAGTACTGAGAGGAAGGCTCTGACTGTTGTTTGTGCGTATGCACCAAACAACAGGTCAGAGTATCCGGCCTTCTTGGAGTCTCTGGGTAGGCTCTTGGAAAGGATACTGCCTAGGGACTCTATAGTTTTGCTGGCGGACTTCTTTGCTCACGTGGACAATGATGGAGAAACCTGGAGGGGGGTGACTGGGAGGAATGCCCTGCACAATCTGAACCTAAGTGGTGTTTTGTTATTGGACTTCTGTGCTAGTCATTGATTGCATGGAACAAATACCATGTTTGAGCATAGGGTGAATCATAAGTTTACTTGGTACAAGAGGCCACACCTGAGGCCAAAGGTCGGTGATCGACTTTGTGGTTGTATCATCACATCTGCGGTCATACATCTTGGACACTTGGGTGTAGAGAGGAGCAGAGGTTTCAACTGGATCAGATGACGGAGGAGACTACTGGACAGACCTGGTTAACCCAAATGTGTTGTGGTAAACTGGGAACTTCTGGCTGAGGCCCCTGTCCATGAAGACTTTAAGTCCCACCTCTGGGAGAATTTCTCATGCATCCCAGGGGAGGTCGGGGACATGGAATCCGATGGGACCATGTTCAAAGGCAGCCATCTGTGCCTGTCTTGGTGGCAAACTAAGACAGAAAGTGGAGGAGGCTGTCAAGCTGAAAGAGGAGGCCTTTCGGGTTGGTTGTCTTTTGAAGCAGCTGACAGGTACCATTGAGGCCACAAGGGCTGTAGCTTGAGTGGTCACCGAAGCTAAAATGAATGAGGATGAGTCTATGAGAGAAGAGCTTTTGGTTGGCCTCAAGGAAATTCTGGCAAACCAATGACACAGGAATGAAAAGCAGGGCTTAGTTCAGGCTGTGTTCAGAAGGGGAGGAGAACAGATGACCCTAACTGAGGATATTGTTGAGTGGTGGAAAGAGCACTTTGACGAACTCCGGAACTCGACCAACACGTCCTCTGTGGAGGAGGCAGCGTTTGAGGACTCTGGGGAAGCCTCAGCCATATCTTTGACAGAGGTCTCTGGGGTAGTTAAGAGGCTCCTCAACAACAAGGTATGGATGAGATTCGCCCTGAAATGCCGAAAGCTTTTTTTGCTGTTGCATGGAGGTCAGGGAAAGGTGTGTTCCAATTATTGGGGTATCACACTGCTCAGCCTCCCTGGGAAAGCTTACACCAGGGTGCTGGAAAGGAGGCTCCAACCAATTGTCGACCCTTTGATCCCTCAGGGGTCATGGGAGTTTCCCCATACAGTCTACATTTACAGTCTACAATACTTTTGTGGACTTACGACCATGTCCCCCGGGCATCCTGTGGAAAACAAAGACGATTGTAATCAAATTTGTGATCTGGCTAACAGAGACACATATATGGAGCTAAGTGTAGACAAAAATGTCTTAAATTTCATCTGGATTTTATCTGGATGCAAAACATTTGAAATGTGGGCCATAAGAACCCCTGCGGTCTTTAAACCTCAGCTTGTAAGTTCTGTACTTGTAGTTACAGGTCTGAAGTCATATGTTTATGACTCAAAGAATCAAAATCAGCAATGTCAGTCTGCTGGTCCAGGTGGGATGTCATTACACTCTGTGCATATCATTCCCTTACACAGCTGAACAGCTTTGTTACACAGCTCTTATTCTTGTGTTTTCTTCGGTAAGCGCGCTCTTTCTTAAAATGGCCATCCCTAATAGAAACATGTGTTCACCAAGACTGACCTGTGTCCGACCCAGTCTCTCACATTCAGATCAATTGCCAGCACAGGTTCAATCCATGTCACGGTGTCAATCTGAAACAGGTATGTGTTGGGTTTACATTCCTGAATGAATAAATAAAGTTCTGTTCCTTCTCCCTCCCGACTGTTTAGCTTCAGTCCCTCCTATTTTAGTTTACAATGGCTAGTTTACATTTTCGCATTCCCACACACACATGCACACACACTTGTTAGCATCAACCTTCCATACCATGAAAGCCCATACACACTAATCCCTGCTGTTGGCGGCCTCTTTGTTTTCAGCGTCATCTAACTTCTTTACAGGTGACTGAGTGACCCCTGCCTGGAGATTAACTAATTTCTTTAACAACTCTGAGCAGCGTGTCACATTTACTACTGTCTCTGCCTTCAGACATGACTGCAAAGCAGGGGAACTGAGCTCATACAGGCTGTGTGTGTGTATGTGTGTCATGGAAACCTGTGTTGTCATGTGGCTTTGATGGGCCACTATCAGCTAAAATCATCTTAGAAGAGATTATTTTCAAAGGGCAGGCAGACACTCTGTAATAAGCCACTTGATGAGTCAAGAAGGAGTCAAGATAGAATATAAGAATACACGAGTCCCAGTGATCAGATGAGCAGTGATTGCTCATTTTGTCAGTACGCTGTTGGCAAGCAGCATTGACAATGTCAATTTTGTCACGTGAAATGACAACTGTCGCTGAGAAGTGTCATCGGTCAGAGCTAATTAATGATAATTCTGTCAGGAATAATAACAATTCACTGATTACTTGGTTAGTCTGTGTTATTTTGATTCTAGTGCCTCCTGGTAATAATGCCTTCTTTCCTATCAGTAGTTTTATCCAGCTCAATCCAATGAAGTTGGTCTCACCTTACCCTTAATGTAGAAACTCATGATATGACTGCAACCTCAAAGTGTAATAACCCGCTTATAATGTAAAAAAAAGAAGTTGATATAACTAATAACTGTCCATATACATCTGGGGCTGTTTTTCATGATTAGTTCAACATTTTGGGAAATATGCTTATTCACTTATTATTCACTTATTTACTAAGAGTTTGGTGAGAAGATCGATATCAATTTCATGTTTGTCCGTCTAGTTGTTTTTTTTCCCAGTGTTTATGTGTAGGTCACCTCGCCCTGACTCCAGCTGAGTGGTATCGATCTTCTCATCTCACTCTCAAACAGAAAGCCAATAAGCGTATTTCCCCAAATGTTCAAATATTCTTTACATTCCACAGCATAAGCTGGCGAATAGATAATAGTGTGCTAGCGGCGTGACTTTTTGTACTTTCGTGGCCCCCAGCCGATGCATCCTACTGACTGTGATGATCCTATGAATTTACTTTTAATATATATTATAATATATAGTGCTTTTCCTTGTAATAACTTTGGCGATCCCCTGACTTTTCATTTAACACCATCATCAGGTCAAAATTCTCATTTGTCCAATGTGTAACCAAGCTAAACATCAGTATGACAGAATTACAGTGATATCCAGTATCCAGGGACTGATTGACTGGAGGAGGCAGAAGGACCATTGGTCACGCATGTAGAGATTTAGACAGCGTGGCAAAGCGGAAGTGATGGAGAAAAATAGAACAGGAGGAAACAGCAGAAACTTTTTGAACTTTGGCCAGAGCTTCATCATATCAGCACTGTCACCGTGAGCATTTAGCTGGAAGGACTGCTGTGCCTGAGGACAGCCTCACAGAGGCTCCAGCATGACTGCAGACTCTTAGTCTTGTTATCCTTTATTATTTCTTTTCTCTAATTCTCATTTTTCACATTCAAATTTTGGAGCATGCATTTCCCCACACTTGTTACTTGTGTATGTGACAAATAAATCTTTGAGTCTTTGAATCCTCTGGAGTTGAGCCAGTTGCCGGTCAGTGGTTTTACTCTTATTCCATCCACCTGCCCACCAATCATAACCATTTGTGACTCAACTCACTCCAGGCTCTTGACCAGTTTGTTCAGTGAGCTAAATATTAGGTGAGGTCCTATAAACAGCCCACCTGTTTGTGAAGGCCACCAGGACCTCTCTCTAGGAATCACTTCAGATTCTCTTCAGACATCTGCTATGGTCTTAGTCGGTGGAATATCATAAGATATATAGTAATGATATTTATTACCAATACTTTATAGTGGTAATTTCACAAATATGTTTTAAAAAACTTAAGCTGCTATGAGGATGAACACAAATGATGTACCGTAAATACAAACTAAGGAACAGGACCGCGCCTGTGCATCCCATTTCTCTGCATCCCAATCAATCAATTTAAACCAGTTCCGCTTTTTCTTCTTTATCTCTCTCAGTTTACCTCAGTTTGGGGGGGGTCACACTTGAAGGACGGCACCCATGCAGGACATGCTCAACTTTTTAAAGTCTTATGGTCAGGGCGATACGCAAAAGAAGAGTACAAATGTAAATTGCAATTGTATCTCTGCAACGTTTGCATGTTCACCGGTCACCGTCGGATATTTTCAACGTCACAAAAAGACCGTGAAGAGTCATTGCTGTCAAATTTTGTGACTGCTCTGATGAAAAGATTCAGTGTCCAGATGCACAGTGCGCAAGAGCTTAGACGGAAGCCAGCACGGAGAGAGCTGAACTGCATGAAGTGATGAATTATTCGCTAACCTAAATACATGCGGCGTGAACATCTACTGTCATTACATATCTGTGAGCAATGTGTTTTTAGTAAGTGCTGCTCCTATTTTAAAAGCAGCTCTGTATGCCCCCCTCCTTCATATAATGACCTATTTTGGCCAGATAGCTCTCGTTCTTGCTGCGTCAAAGCTTGAATTCAAGAGGTCAGATGGAAACATGTCGACTATGTTATGTCATTTGAAGTGTTGATTTACTTCAACGGTTTGAAGGGTGTCTTCATAATGTAGATCCATCTGGATGACTCTTAACGTTCACATGCTAATATTTATTCATTTGTCCAATTAAGTCTGTCCATTAATTGATTTGGGATTGTGTCACATGAATGATAATTGTGCTCTTCAGTTAAAATAAGCTGTGTGCATGTGTGTATGTGTGTTTGAAATAAAATACACATTCCAGGTAGAGGCACACGCTTCTCTGTCTACACTGAACAAATATACGCATTGGATCATTTCATTCTGTCAAAGCAGACAATAAATGTAGTATGAGAGTCAATACCAGCAGGCAAGCAATCAGAGGAAACTACACACAAGTAAAGGGACGTGGCGGATAGTTTGGATCAGATAGAGGAAAGCACTGCACAGATGTGTCCCACTTCCAGTTTGGACTGCCCTGTATGTTTTCTGATCTGACGTTCCTATCAGCCGGATGGCAACATTTGTCTGTGCCTTCCAAAACTGCTTCAAATCACTGTTGAAATATCTATTTCATTCTGTCACAACACTATGGTTTTCTCAGACTTCCCAGACTGTTTAGGCCAAGCACCAGAAGGTCTGAAAAGTGAAGCCAATGCGGAAATGTCTTAAACCTGTATTCTTTCTAATGGTAGGTTGCAAAAAGAAGTCAGATTGTATAGAAGTCTATGAGAAAATTACCCTACTTCTCACTTGATTTACCGTAGTAAACATTTGCCTGATGAGTTTAACCATCCCTGGTGGTCTAGTGGTTAGCATTTGGCGCTCTCACTACCGCAGCCTAGGTCCTGTTCCCGGTCAAGGAGCTACTTTATGAAGCCCCAGTGGCCTAATGGATAAGGCACTGGCCTCCTAAGCCAGGGATTGTGGGTTTGAGTCCCATCTGGGGTGATTGACTGCAAAATGGTTCAGTGGAAGTGTGTTTGGCCTGCATCCCAGAGGTCCATACATTGAAACTGTCCTCTGTTACCAGTGTTTTGTGTAATTTCCCCCGGGGATCAATAATGTAATTCTGATTCTCATTTGCTAATTTCAAGTCTTCTGCAATACAGCATACTGTTGTGAGGTTAAATTGACAGTCCTATCAGGGTAGAGTCATTGGATAAGAGAGTAAGAACCAGTTTCTTTTAGTGGACATTCAACGTTCATATCTTATATACACATATATTCATATATCATATATTCACTATATTCAATCAAAGTATTAATGACCTTTGGGGCAGTGGCAGGTAAAACAACGTGTTGGTATACTATGAATATCATACTTTGTGTGTCTGATCAGTTAGAAATGCTATATTCTCCTGAAGATAATATTATCTGAGCTGATTAACTGAAAGCTTAGTGTTCAGCTTAATTCATTCATCAACTCATAGGACAGGAATTTGTTCAGGGAATGATGAATACGTTCTACAAAACACACCAGGGTGTGTGAACTGAGATGAACTGAACAGACTTGTCATCAGTGATCTGTGTATCACCTGCAAACGTTGTCTTTCTCACTCTACAGCTGAAGTTAAAAACTCCTTTGCTTAAATGTCTTATTGCTGGGAATACTTCTCTCTTATCTGGAAAGAAAAATGTTTGAAGAAAAATATGTATCTACCAAAGTACATTTCAATCAAGAAAGAGAAAACAGAAACGTAGAAAAAGTTAATTTCCCTGTTATGTTATTGCCATGTTCCATGGCCATGTAGTTTTTGTCTGACATTATAAATTGTTTCTAAGTCTGCAATGTTTAGTGGGAAATGTCCGCTAAACATTCACAGATCGTATTTGAACACATGTTCTTTTCAGGAGGGGAAAACTCTGCACAGTTAGAGACATGGCAGGCTCAGCATGATGCTAATTACGCCCAAACGACTTCTTTACTGTGGCTTGAGAATAAATCTGGGACAAATTAAACCATCAAATGACACGTACCAATTACAAAGTTACAAAGTAAAAATCTGTTCACATGGTTATAATCCAATGCCAATGAGCTGGGTACTTTAATTAATGCCAGTTTGACCCGATCACTGATTGTTTTAATTTATAGCATGTTTTTGCTGTGAATGTGTGTGTGTGTAAGAGAGAGAGGGGGTTGTTCAGGCCTCTATAAATACAGAGGTCATGGAGACACTTAGATACTTCCATGTCAGATGACTGAGGGAGTTAATTGCAGGGTAAGTGGGGGACGGATGAGGGAGGGAAGGGTGGGAGGCAGCGGTAGTGTGTGTGTATGTGTGTGTGTGTGTGCACAGAGGAGGGGGGGGTAATTTCCTGCAAAAGCTTGTATTTTGCAAAGAAACATTGTAGTGACAGACAGATGCAATTCAGCTCATGTCATGAAAAACCTCCTCCATTATTGTGTATATGTTGTGACGGCCCTGCACGGCACGCTATGCCAAGTGGAGCAGGGCTGCACCGAGAGTTATGATTTGTTATAACTGTTGGGTAATTTCCCCCCGGGGATCAATGAAGTATTTCTGATTCTGATTAAACTTTAACCCGAGCTGCATTGACCTTTGTGGGCGCAGCCAATCCCTGTTGACCACTGCTTGAACTGAAAGATGGACAAACAAATTCTGTGCAATAACAAATTGGCCTCATAATGGGACCAGACAAAAAAAAAACAATTGGTAGGCGTAATATCAGCATGCAGATGCAGCTCCCACGTTTGCTACAATATACAGCACTGACCAATGAGGAACGTGCAGTGCAAGACCCTTCTTTTGCCACTGTAATATGAACACGTCTTTATCTACCATTGGATTATTGTCTTTATCTTAATTTTTAGTATTCTTAGTGGTGGTGCAGTGCTGAAGTAATCTTGGTCATACAGTAATTGCCAAGCTGGGTGTGTTTGTGCCCAGGTCAGGTCTGAGCTGGTAGCTTGGGTATGCCAGTAGGCCTGACAGGCCTCCTCCGGGCTCTCTCTAATAGGTGCTAATTGCATTCCATCCTCGCTGGTCAGTAGCCAGGGGGAATGTGGCTGTTATTATGGTGGAGCCCTGGAGCCACGGGCCATCAGCACATTCTTCTGGACTCAGTCAAAACACGTCTCCTACAACCACAAAGGTGTGAGGCAGGCTGCTGAGAGAGTAGCCCCAAGGCAAGGCTTTCTGATGCGTGTGGAGATGGACATCTGTGTGTTCAGGATGATCTTAAATAAGGAGCGACACAACTACGAATAATAATACTTATGATAACAAGATTAAAAAAAAAACTGCTCTCCCATTTTCCACCTCTCTTTTTTTTAGGAAGACAGGCTGGTTGTGTGTTAAAGTGTCTGAAATGTAGAAATTCTAACTTCCTCCCATGGAAATATGTAGACACAAGTCTTCAGCTGTCCCTGTAGAAAGTAGCAATAACTGATAGTCGTAAACCTAGTGGAATACTAAACGTGTCATGAAGGTGTGCTTGTAAATTCACTGTACTTATAGTTTAATTTGTAAGATTGTGTAATTAGGTTCGTGCCTACAAAAACTCTCTCTGCAAGTTTGGCAGGTTTGTGCCTGCAAGCTTAATTTTGATGACTTACACATTCAGTGACAGGCGCTGATTCAATTGCGAGCACCTAGTTGTGAGCACCCATGGCCTACAGTGAAATGACCATACCTGAAGAATAGTAATGAAGATAAATAACGGAATGGACACTTGCTCCATTCCCATATTTAACTGTCCTGGTGTTGTCAGACAGTAGCTTAGCTAGTAGTGACCACTCATTTGTTTCCTACAGAGTGCATTTTGCATCACCTAGAGAACTGTGACAGGAATGCATGTTAAACAATGCAAGGCAGCTTTATTTATCTAGCACATTTCAAACACATTCAACATAATTCAAAGTGCTTCACAAAGGCAAAGAAAAACATTAGATTGACATTCAAAACAATAAGCAGTCAAAATCAGAATAAAATCAATGCAGATTGAAATAAAATACATAAAATGAAATAAGCAATAAGTTGTAAAGTTTCCCCAGAAGCAACAAAGGAAATAAAACAACAGAGTCTTTCATTTAGTTTTGAAATTTGAGATCATCAGGAAGTTGGTGCTATGCTACTATGCTAGTAGCGTAGCTCAAATATCTTCCTAGAGATCTAAGGGCCCTTCTGGGTTTATATTCTACAAGGAGATCAGAAATGTATTCTGGCCCGAGATTATTGAGTGATTTATAAACTAGCGCCAGCACTTTAAAATCTATTCTGTAAATAACTGGAAGCCAGTGTAAAGATTTAAGACCAGGAGTAATGCGTTCAGTTCTCTTGGGGTTCTCGTTAGAAGCCTGGCAGCAGCATTCTGAATGAGCTGAAGTTGTGTGACAATCTTAATAGCCCACCCTGCTGGAAATGAAGGCATGAATGAATTCCTCTAAATCTTGTCTGGACATTAGACCTCTAATTCTTGTTGTCTTTTCGTTTGAGATGATAAAACGCTGATTTAGCTATTGCCTTGATGTGGCTGCTGAAGCTCAAATCTGAGTCTATTAAAACACCAGAATTTCTTGGTGACTTGGGTTTTTGTCTTTATTGCTCTGGAATTAAGTTGAGCAGTAACTTTAATTTGTTCCTTATTGTTGCCAAATACAACAATTTCTGTCTTGTCTTTATTTACTTGAGGGGAATTTAATTGCATCCAGCTATTTACTTGCTCTAAGCATTGACAGAGTGAGTCTAAGGGACCAGAGTCACTTGGTGAGAGAGCTAAGTAAATCTGTGTGTCGTCTGCATTTCTGTGATAAGCAAAGTCATTGTCATGTACGATTTGACCTAGAAGGAGCATGTACAGGTTGAATAATAGCAGCCCAAGAATCGAACCCTGGGGGACTCCACATGTCATAGGGATCCGCACAGATTTATGGTCACATTGGCAACAACATAGCCTCTGCCTTCAAGATATGATCTGATCCATCTGAGGACAGTGCCAGATAATCCCACCTACTTGAAGTCAGTTGATGGCAGACGTTACATTATTGTGAATGTCATTCTGTCATTAAAGCACCTTTCGCAAATCAGTCCTGTTCATAATTTTTTTTGTAATGGCTTTGGAAGACACTGACCAATGATTTTATCCTGCTACCTTGGTGATGACAAACAACCTATTTTGTTGTTTAGTTTAGAACGTAGTCAGGAAAATCATTTATTCAAGAAGACTTCAACGTCTAATAAGTAAATCTGTTCAAAACCTCTCTGACGGGGAGACCAAAACTGAAAAGGCCATCCCTCTAATTGTGGAAACACCCAGAGTGCATTTATTAACAATGCATAACAAGTAAAAGAATAAGGACATGTGATGTTTTAACAGCATTTGTAATGGTACATCTGGTCATTGCGCTTGAGTGTTTATTGTTGGCCTCTGAAATAGCAGTTTGACAAGCCATTCTCATCAAAAGCTTTCAGCCACATCTCAGGGCCTTCCTCAGTGGACGGAGTTGCTCATGGCGATGGTTTAGTTCACATCTGTCACCATCTTTGAAGCAGACAGAGACAAGAGGTTACCATCTGCTTCCTTAAACCAGCACTTTCATGTGAAAGTTCCACAGTAACGTTATGTGATGGGAAATAAATGAGGAAAATGTTACTTCGTTATAGAATCTTGATTTCTAAGTCCGAGGACTGGCTTCAGTGACTCACAGAGCAGAGTACACAGCATGGCAAAAGAGAGAGAAGAGGCACGGAAGGGGAGGATGTTTCTAGTCAGTCTGTCTCAGGTTCTCTGTTAGCTTTTCCACTGGCTGGACCACCGGCCATTGTGTGAGAGCATACTGAGGACTGGAACCCTGCCAGCTGAAGACAGCCGAGGACACAGTATAGTACAGGAACACACACAATATGAAGAACGATGCTCCCGTCCAGTGAAATGGGAACTGCGCTCCCACCTGAGGAGTCATTTCATAACTGATCTATGGTCAGTGGGATACTTGGAGGGCCTCTCACTGTGTGAGTGTGTGTGTGTGTGTGTGTGATAAAGTTACGGCAGAGATGTGGGATGACCCCGGATCAGAGTCCCCTTGTGAAAACACTGAAGGGAAGCTGGCTATGTTGGTGCCTGTCTCTCTTTCTCTCTCTCTCTCTAAAGAAAATTAACTCTCTTATCCTTCCTGCCTCTCCTCAGCTCATTTATCTGCTTCCCAGTATTGTCTGCTGCCACATAGCAGAAGAGTACCAGACACACATAAAGCACGGGTGTAGCCATTCTGTTGTGCAGCAGTGGACAGAAGGTTTATTTAAAGGTTATATGACGATGTAAAAGGGCTTGGTTATTTCATGGAAGTGACGCTGAGTGACTCATGCCTGCCAGGGGATGACTTTTAATTTTACCAATAGAACAACGTGAAACAATGAGAACTGACAAAGATTACATCATATTATGCAAAATTTAGGACATTGATATTGAATTAAATGGTTCCCCATTTTGTGAACATTAAGCTGCTGATCCCGCTGATGCTGGTTTCACTGCAAACACACAATTGAGGAGAGAAACTCTCCCACCTTCCAGTGTTTCTGGAAAACTGAATATCCTTGACAGCCGCCATGATTTCATTTTTTATTCTTAAAATGTCCAAACAGCGAGTCAGAAGCCTCCAACAATGCCTCCTTCACCATCTCTTTTTGTTTCTACTTTATGTGCCTTTCTTCTACTAAATCCGACATATTGTCGGCCTCTTGGGGTTAGCCTTTTGCCCCACATGGATCGCAGCCCTCTTTCCGTGTGTGTTTCCTCCTGCGCTTCCTTCCTTGGGGCGGCTGCAGCAGGTAACGGCAAGGGGGGAGGGTGCGTCGATTTTAGTTTAGCTGTGAATAACATAAGTCTCTGATGTTATTTTCCTCTACATCTCAGCACCTGCTGGTTCAGTGGGGTGCAGCAGCATGGAGCAAGAGCTCAGTGGTGACTGCACTGTTATTCAAGTCAAAAAGAAAGGAATCACCTTACTGTTATTATTGTCATGTCAGAGGCCCCTCTGAAAGCTGCTGGGAGGGAGATAACACAGATCTCAGGCGGGGCAGATGGCTCTCTTTGTCAATAAACTATCTCTGATCTTTGTTGAACATGGCTGTTTGAGCAGATGTGTCAAGTCAAATAAATAGAAAGGAGAGTCCATTAAATCCAGATCTTCTCTGTGAGTGACTGAGCAGCAACAGATGCTCATCTGCAAAATAGGAAACATGTTTTTTGTAATGTTTGAATGGTGTTAATGTCAGAGGTGGGAAGTCCTTAAAGTGGCAATAGACACGTTTTTTTGCTTTAACTTATCATTATGAAATAAATGTTGATTGCACAATGTAATGGCTAAAGAATAATGGCACCATCTGCGTTTAGATTGGTTCCCTATAAGCCTTGCTTTCACTGCGCAGGTCTGTCTGCCACCAGGTACGATCTCCCGGGAAAATTAAGGCTCAATTTATAGCGCAAAGGAAGTGCGTTGTATAATTGTTTCAAAAAAGTTATATGAAGAGGATAGCGCTTATTTTTCCCCAGGTAGCTGTTGGTAGCTATCCCCAGCTAACCTGCAAGGAAGGCAAAGAGGGAGAGAGATAAAAACAGAGGTAAAACAAGAATGAACCTCGGAGGGCATTCACTGATGGAGAGAGCAGGACTTGAGAGGGCTGAAAAGTTGCCACTTTAAGTCACTCATGTACTATACCAAAGTGCATTTTTGAAGTAGCTGGGTGTTCCCATTCCCATTATTGTACTTTCCATGTACTAAAGGATAGGTTTCATTACTAACATAACTTACAACTAAAATAATAACCTGGGTCTCATGCTCTTAGTTTTGTTAATACTTGCCAAAGTAATTGCTGAGATCTGGGAACACAGTCAGGTCTAACAGCTCTAGAAACAAAATCAGTCAAAAACAACCACTTTTGAAATTGCTAACAATCCCTCATTGCACAGGAAGACTGTGTGTGCGCACCTATTATAAGTACAGCAGGTCAAAGTTGAAGCAGGAAGTGGGTCTGTAAACTGGGATGGATGTTTACAATGGGCAGTTTGGGTGATCATTTGACCATTCACTTTTATTTTCTCGTCCAAATAAATTACTTAATTCCAATCTTTCTGATCGTCTGACTGCTCATGTTTCTTGACCTGTTACACTTACAAATGACCTTCTAAATACATCAGACAAAGGATTTGTCTCTGTACTTCATATCCTATTACGGAGACATTTAATTGGCATTACAGGAACCGCACTAAGCTGGTTTAAGTCCTATTTATCAGATCGATCTCAGTTTGTACACGTTAAAGATGAATCCTCCATGCACACCAAAGTTAGTCATGGAGTTCCACAAGGTTCTGTGCTTGGACCATTACTATTCACCTTATATATGCTTCCTTTAGGCAACATCATTGCTATGCAGATGACCCCCAATTATTTCTATCGAAAAAGCCAGATGAAACCAATCTGTTTGCTAAACTTCAAGCATGCCTTAAGGACATAAAAACCTGGATGACCTGCAATTATCTGAAGGTAAACTCAGACAAAACTGAAGTTAATTTACTTGGCCCCGAACACCTCCAAAAAAACATTATCTAAAGATATTTTTACTCTAGATGGCATTGCCCTGGCCTCCAGCGCCACTGTAAGAAATCTCAGAGTTATCTTTGATCTTTTAACTTCAAGGACTGCCTTTTTTCACCTATGTAACATTGCTAAAATTAGGCACAGCCTATCTCAAACAAATGCAGATGCTAGTCCATGCATTTGTTACTTCTTGCAATTTGTTATTATCAGGCTCCCCCAATAAATCCCATAAGGCTCTCCAGTTGTTCCAGAAGGCTGTCAGGAACCTGGAAAAGAGATTATATTTCTCCAATAATAGAAATGTACTGACTCCCTGTAAAATCTAGAAGAACTCATAGTACCATTTACCTTTTTTCAGGGTATAGCAATGTATTATGTTTTTTAACTTTTTCTTTAGTATCCTATTACCCCACTAGAGCACTGCCCTCCCAGAATGCAGGGTTACTTGTCGTTCCTCTCCAAAAGCTCCTCTCCTGTGAAAACCAGCTCCCAGTGCGGGTCTGGGAGGCAGACCTAGTCACATGATAGCCGGTTGCTGTATCTGTTCAAAGATGTCCTACTTGACAGACAGCTCATTCTATGAAAAGTTACACATATGTAACATATGTATCTATAACTGATCATTGGGTTCATTTTCAACAGCAACACCCTGTTAAGAAAATAATTCAGGTACAATTCACCACAGAGTAGGCTATGCAACTCAAACCATGAAACAATTAAATGTGCCTCCCAACCTTCGAAGCAGCCTGGCCATTCAACAGTGTAAAAAAATCCTTCGTCACAAGCATCTTACCATCAGAAATAGTATGTTTGTTTTAATGTAGGTGGATCGTCTCAGGAGTTCGGCTGCAAAAAGATAAAGCAAAAAAAACGTAATACTTTGCTATACCCTGAAAAAAGGGATCACCTGCAATGCAAGTCAACACAATAGCCCTTCAGTTAACATGCGCCCCCTCCAACATGCCGGAGAACATGACTAAAAGTCTACAGCCAGGCTAGCAGCTCCATAAGGCCATGCTGTACTTTGCGCTAAACGCTAACATCAGCGTGCCGGAGTAATAAGTGAGGCCAAAGTCAGTAGGATACAAAGCCGCGCCACTAGCACCTAAAACAATCCTTTCGCATCCTGTGTAAATCGAACACTAACCCTCCTCTGTGGCGATGACAACGCTGAGAGTTGGACTGTTTCAAGTGGAGATAAAAATCTGTGTTGTGTGTGTGACAAACAGAAGCAGATGGCTGTGCTGTGAGCTTGCAGTGAACTGTGGTGTGCAGACATCCCTAATCAAGTTTAGAAAATGTTTCTAGATCTTACAGGAGGAGCCATGCGGTCACACATGTATGCACGCAAATGCATGCAAACGCTAACCACGTCTCTCGGCCTGTCTACTTTTAGTTTGGTGTCCTGATAGACACGATCCCAGAGAGTGTGTGTGTGTGTGTGTGTGTGTGTGTGTGTGTGTGTGTGGTTTTGTGTAGCCTGTTTAATGACCTGCAGCAGAAAGGGAACAGTGAACAGTGTCATTTATATATCCAGTGAATGTACTTTTTTTGGATTGAGGTTGTAGTTCTACATTTCAGTAAATCAGAATAGAAAGATTTAACAATTCCATTATCCCGACAAATTGGCTGTATTTCATTGTCTATCCAAGTCGTCTTCTAGTCTTCTCAGCCTTGAGGGAAAAAAAGGGAGCAGAGCAAAAATGATAGAGGGACACAGAGGTAAGGAAGTTATGGCCACAAGTATATATAATTTACCCTCTCGGTGCAGCTGTGCCCCCCTGCTGGGAGGCTGTAGTGGAGACGCCTGTCATCACGATGCGGCGGTCTGCTTCCAAACTGTCTGATCGTCTTTGTTGACCCATCAGTGATGTCACCGCGCAAACCTCAGCAACGTGGTGTTGGTGAGTACAGAGTTATCATGACTGATAGAAATGATGAGGCCCAAGATACAGTAAACCTAAAAGGTTCAGTTAGCCTAAAAGGATTATTAACAACTTACGACTAACATATCTTAAATGTCCACCGCTTCATCTCATATCGCCGTGTTTCATCGGGGAGGGTTGACGCTGTCCGCAGCAAACAGAGTTGGACTCAAACTGGGAAGTCTCAGCGGACACGGGTCAAGAATGTCACCTCCAGGCTTCTTTGTAGTTTGACCGAAACAGATGTGACCAATGTGTCTGAGCAGATGCGTTTGAAACAGAAACCCGTCAGAGGGCGCCGCTATCAAGTCGAGTCCAGTGTTAGCACAGTGTCATGTCCACCCTGATATTATTGCCGGTGCTGTTGGGGCGTGGGGGATGGAGGGGAGCTTGGGAACCGCTGACCAGCTTTGTTCTCTGCCATTGTTCGTCTTCAGGATGTCCTTCAGGAATGTTACACAGGAGGTCAGAGGAGCAGCTCTGTATTACTGTCTGGAGGGAAGCCAGCAGGACCCAACTCCTCTGATGTCCCTGGAACACTAACAACAACTACTTTTGTTCAACGGGGATACAAACTGTTCTTGTTTTGCGTGTGTGTGCGTTGGTCTCGTAAGAAGTGTTTTATTTATTGACGGTATTTACATTGATAGATTTCACTGCAGCCTGGACCTGCTCAATGAAAAGTGCCCTGAGATAACTTCTGTTATGATTCGGCGCTATATAGAGAAAATAAAATTGAATTGAGTTACTTTTTAAAGTGATGCTTTCACATGTCAGCTTTATTTATTATTGCACTTTCCCCCTCATGGAAACTCATTTTGGCAGCTTGAATCTGTGATTTCCCTCTTTTCCGGGCCTCCCTCCGAAGCTCATAACCACAGGTTAGGCTTGGAATGTAAGATCCACTGGTACATCAAGAGCTTCACCTTCAGGCTCAGCTCCTCTTAACTGCTGGGACTACACAATCCACCTGTAGATCTCATGTTCCATCAAACCCCAAAGTTCAGAGTTCTGGGCCTCAGACACATAGGTGCCGGCTCTCGTCCATGCCGCGCCACGCTCGGCTGTAGGACGTACACGAAAGAAAGAGGGTGGAGAATAAAGAAGAAAAGAAAAGAAAATGAAATATAGAGATGCAGCATGGTAGAGATGTCGATGGTGTTGCTTCTCTGGCTGTCAAATTGAGTATCTCAGGGCACTTTTCATTATCAAGAAGGTGTTGGACAGCTAATGGAAACATGCTACTGGTTACAGTTTGCTAGAGATTCTTTTCTCTAGCAAACTCTAAGACAACAATGCACAACTGACTTGCCTAAAAAGGCATGAATACATGAATAGGGTTCAAGGTTTGTCAAGTCTGTCACTCATAGAACCCCCGCAGATGTTGATTTATTTTTTTATTTTTTATGAGAACTGCGATTGTTGGATTTGGGATTTTTATGGATTTCCTGAGTGGATTAGCCTCAGACAATAGGCTCCCCCATAGAGTTTAGAGTTCAAATTACAACCAGTGATGGTTGGAAACATCTGTCCTCAGTGTGGTTTCCTCTGCTCTCTGTTCCCTGGTAATGAAGCCTGTCTACATTGTTATTTGTACTCAGCAATGGCGGGGTACGCTGACGGAGCAAGGAGGGCACGATTTGATCATTTGGATTTGTGTGTGTGTGTGTGTGTGTGTGTGTGTGTGTGTGTGTGTGTGTGTGTCTTTGTGTGCAAAGGGAGTTGGGAAGGCAATTACATGAAGAAGCAACCCATGACGGCATTTACTGTTCTCATAAGCAAGGCATAAAGGAGTACTGAATGTGACCAGGCAACCCGAAGAATGTCAACACACACACACGTTGGCATGCTTACTTTGTGAGCACACACACACACACACACACATTCTTCCATCAATGTATGCGTATGCAGTTATGTGTCCAGGCCAGACGGTCTTTATTTTTCAGTGTGCAGGAGACAGTGTGATCAGCTATGTGCCGTATGATCATCCAGCCTGAGAGCAGTAATTATCTCGGCACAAACATCAAACCCTCATTTAGAGCCGGGCTGGCTGCTGAGATCGCACTGTAAATAATGATATTTCTCATTTGATATCCACACTCGCTTATGTTGTGGCCAAATCTCTGTTCTTCCGTCCTAAGTGGCACTCAGATCATTGAGATGATTACTATCATCTTCTGCAGACGGTATTTAAGAGCTGGGACGACCGAATCAGACGCTGTGACAAAGCTGAGGTTCGGGTTTTTCACCTCAAGTCTGTGAGCAATTTAGAACAGTTTGGAGCTTGGAAACGACCGCATACTGAAGGTCGTTTTATTTACAGTAATATGGCAAAATAAGTTACTTTTAGGATTACAGTAGATGCATTTGTCGCTGCAGTCTTACTTGATCATTTGCAGTTAAGAGAGACAGGACTGACATCCTGAGTTTGTACAACATGTACAACACGACTATTCCATGACTACACATCACAATGCATTGCAGTTGCTTTATTGGTCAGCTTCCAAAGAACACTGGGTCTCAGTGTCAAGGCTATGACTTCTGCTACTTGTTCCGGTGGCTCAGTGACATTCATTCCAAGGCTGAAGGAGATCCAGCAGTTCAAAAAGCACAAACTTTCCATTTAAAGGAAATCATGCTGCCCAAAACGTGCGAATAAAGAACACGTACGTTTTATAATGAGTGATGTGAGCATGGTACTCATTCCACTCTGACCCATGCAGTTGTAAAACATAACAGGGGTACACTGTGGATCTGGTCTATCGCAGGGCTGACATAAGGTTATGCTTCGCCACCTCAGTCCTCCTTCTTGATCAGAAATTGGTCCACCATTATCAAGAATAAGGACAAGGACGTTTTTTTGTTTTTTTTTACTGAACTGAACTAAACAGCTGCACTGTAATACTAATATTATTGCATGATCGTAATACTGTAGGTTGGAAAACTACCCGTGGAATCAGGAAAAACAGAACCAATGGCAGCTCTAACAATATTCACGTTCATTCATAGAAGAAATAAATTGTGTTTAATCTCAGTTGTGAACGACTCCTCTTTCTTATGTTATATCCCAAGTCGTTGCTCATCCAGGGGGGAAAAAAAATTAGAGAGCCTCTGTAAACATTTGGTCCCATGCAGCTGCGCCGTCAAAGTTATAATTAGTCCCATAATATCCAGCCTGGGCCCTCTTTGCATGTCTTTGTCGCATCACCATCGGGAAGAGCTAGGACAAGGACAGGAAGCGAGCGAGGGAAGCCAGAGGCCATGGTAGTGGCCGAGTCGAAAGCACCCACATGGCCAACAAATCACTCACACCTACAGGGCCATTTAGAGTTGCCAGTTAACTCCAGTGCCTTTGGACTGAACTTTTCTTGAAGGATAAATACAGTTTCATGATCTATATGGCATCTTATTTCTGTAGTGGGTTTTTTTTCATCATTTTTATCTTGTCGGAATAATGACACAAAGAGAAAAAAAAAGAAGAGCGGCAAAAATATTACTCAAACTCTCTGTTGTAAACATCCAGTTACACAGTTTACAGACCCATTTCCTGCTTCGAGCTCGACCTCCTGTACTTACTGTAGTTGCTGTAGATATTCGTGTTAAACTGTTTGGCTTGTTTCAGTCTGTCTGACTGCTCACCTCATCTCAGCAATTAGTGATTTTCTTTTTTAAAGTACAATTTTATGATGACTGCTAGAAATGATGGGGGGGGTGGGAAACTACTGATCCCACTTTAGAGGAGTACCACAACAATTTAGGGTGAACTTTTTTAAATTTAGTACAATTTTATGATGCCTGCTACAAATGATGGGGGGCTGATCGCGCTTTAAATGGGTACCACAACAATTTAGTGTGTCGCAAGTTGAAGACTGGGGATTGAAAGAATCATCTGCACAGCAAAAGGCCGAGAGATCCTGTGACCTCTGGTCACTTGTATGGGCCAAGCTCCCACTTAACTGTAACCCAGGCTTCCTGACTCCAAGCCCCAAACTGAGATAACCACGATGACACCATCAGGGTTATTTTCTCAGACTGCAACATATTACTACATACGACACAACTGCCAGTTTATTAAGTAAGCGGTAATGGTAATGGCCGCCTCCCGTGCAACAGTCCCAACCACTGCGCCATCATGCCGCCCCAGCTAACCACCTAAGCTAAAACTAATACAACCGTCCTGAAATAAATCCTCCGTTGTGAAGGTCATATTGTTCAGTTTTTGGCAAAAAAAAAAGTTTGTGCTACTGTTTGTGGTTCTGTTCAACTGTACTGTGTTGTATTGACATGTGCTTCTATTACTAGGTCCAACTCATTTATATCAATATATATATTATATATATTGAAGAAGTGTGTTGCAGAAATAGATTTTTCTCTGCTTACCTTTCCCATTCCTTATCTTGTGAGATTTACCACGAAACCTCTTCGAGGGGTCATGACCTCCGGGTTTGGAACTGCTCTTTTAAAGTGGTTACAGACAGACACTGGATTCACTTACTATGAAACAAAGTGCACATATCTCTACTTACAGCAGAGATGTCTGTCGGAAAGCCAGCCCAAGCTCCATATTTTCCCCACCATATGAATCATTTAGTGTAGAGGGAGTGCAGGGATAATACAGCAGACCCCGCCCTGCCCCCCCCCCCCCCCCCCCCCCCCCCCCAAAAAAGCTGCTGTTTATGACCTGAAGAAAGTGAACTCTCTCCACCCTCATCTACTGCAGCTACCACCACACCTAGAGGTCAGGACCCCTCTCAGGAGCCAGAGAATGGGCTCCACATAGGCCTGACCCCACCCCCTGAACCTCTTGCTACAACAATAATATGTAGGTGTGCACTCCAAACACATGGAACAATGATCTGCCGCTGGCAATGAGCTGCTCTCATGCTCCGCCGTCACCTGGCTTGGAATAACACTGAGGAGCCTGCATCCACGCCATGATTGTTACACACACACACACACACACACACACACACACACACACAAATCCATTCAGAGCACAGGCTCCAGCTGTTGTGGCCTCTGAGGGGCTTGACTCTGTAATGACGTTTCAAATAATTAAAACCTTAACGTGATTTACATCTGACGGCGTCCCCTGCCACGCGACTCTGAGCCAAGCAGAGCAAATATCAAAACGCAAAGCTAACCACTAGTAAGTACAAGGTCAAAGTCCTCTGCTCGCCAACACAAAAGAGAGAGGGAATCAGCTGCGTGAGGCATGTTTTTTTTTTAACGACCACAATGTGTCGACGAAGCCCTCTGTGTTTTGGTCACGGTCCGGCTAACTGTGAGAGAACGGACGATAAAGTGTATCTCCGGATCAGCTTGTGGACTGCCCGGAAATGCGAGAGGCTGAACACGCGTCACGTCATGCTCTTAACTTCATCAGCCATTTCTTTCACTTTATCTGACTTCGCTGTCGGTTAGCTTTCTGACCACTGTACATGCGTGTTGCTGTTTGATTGTTGTCTTCTGCATTTGACAACACCTCGCCTCTATGAGCCGTGGCACACTGATGTAACTATTTGATTTCTTTTTTTTTTCTTTAATATGATAAAGGGAAGGCTGAAATCATATAGATTCACAAAGTAAATCAACACCTCCTCCCCTACCGCCACTAACATTCATACCGTCCTCAATAAAGACGAGGACCGTCAGCGACAACTCCGCTGTCCTCCACTAGGGGGAACCATAAATAGTGTCAAATAAGTTGATGTACTGAAAATGTACAACTTCATTATATTGCATTACACCTAGTTAATGAGGGTCGGGAGCAAGGCTCCGTCACCTTCATCCATAGTTCAAATAGCAGGTCTGACGTGTCCCTGGCCTTGGATGGACTCTCAGTGGACAGTCGTGTAGTTTTTTTGGAAGCTAATTAGATGTAAACGTCCCGACATGTTGTTGTCCTGGTAATGAGATCGTGTCTCTGAAGAATCGGGGGCCGAAACAATCCGGAGACAGCCAGTTACAGTGCACGCGATGCCGAGCTATTTTCATCTCGACCAGGGCGGCGTTAAAGTGATTGAGCATAGTTTACTCAATTATTAATTTGTTTATTCAGCTGCATTTGCTGACACTCACAGTGTTTTGAGAAAAGCAAAAGCATTCCAGAGAAACGCAAAGCAAACAGATCAGGTCAGTTCAGCGCGTTCATGCAGACCCTCTAAAATCATTTTTGGCAGCCTGAGATGTGACCCGATGTCCAGGCAATAATTAGATATTGTCTTTAAAAATTAAAATTGACAAAAACAACATGTCATCTGTTATGTTAGCTCGTGACGTGTTCGCAGCTATGTGACAACACTGCGGTTTCACTGATAACTGCCCCCCTCCATGAAATGTTGTAATGTCGCAAAAAGCTTCATGCTCAGCCCAAGGGATGATTAACCGTTCCCGAACGATCATGTTGTGGAGCTGTTGGTCCGGCCTTACGTCTGAGGGTGTGTGTGTCTGACTGCATTACAGTTGTGTGTTTGTGTCCCTTTACTTCTTCCCCAGTTTCGCCAAATGCCCTTCGAAGGACACAGGCATGGTTTCCCCTCCTTCCCTTACCTAACTGCTCACATGCCCACTCACTCACCTGGTCCAGAGCTTTCGACCCTGTCACAGGGTCTCTATCAGAAGTCATGGATCAAACTTCAGGCTCAAACTTGCCATTACTGATGAAGATTGATGCAGATGTGTTATGGTGGTTCCATGGTTCGTTTTGACCATTGCATGTCAGTAACAATATTTAATTGAAGGGTTCCTTTAAAGAAATGTGTGTCTGTGAGCACCCGCCCATTTATATTTACTCTTTTAAAAAACTGGACCCAGTCTGACTCAAACAACCTATCAGGGATAATCAGGGGGTTCTGTGTCTTGATTCCTCTCTTCCGTTTCACACTCCAATCTGTAGAAGCCCTTGATTGTACAGAGACGATATGATTGGCCAGCTACATGCTAGCTAACCCTGATTGGTTGTTTGATTCGGACCTGGTCCAGTTTTTTAAAAGACAAAATACAAAGGGGGCGGATGCTCGCAGACACACATTTTTTTTAAAGGAACACTTCAATCAAATATTATTAGTGACATGCAATGATTAAAATGAGTTATTTCACCTGAAATTATAAATCAATAACATTGACTACTGTAGCTTTAACTGTTATGAGCCTGTCGAATTGAAATTCAGGTGAAGAGGAAGTAAAAGATGAATGATTGGAAGCATATAAAATAAAGAAGAACACAGATAAAAAATAGAAACTGTACACAGTAGGCTAGACCAGTGTCGTACTTAAACTAACACTGAAATTCTGTATCAAGTCAAGTGACGGTGGTGTGATTAGTAGCAACAAAATATAGAATGTGGGAGAGTACTATGACTATAACAGCGTGTATCAGAACGATATTGCGGTGACTCCTCCAGAGTTGGTTTTCTGGGAGCGGCGATGAGCTCGTGGAGAACGGACGCAGAGTTCAGTCAAGAGCGTTCAACGAATCACGCAGCAGTATTCATAAGCGGAGGCACACACCTCGCACGAGGCTGGAGCGGATACATTTCAGTGGAACAGATAAGGCGAAACGCCTGGAAACAAAAAAGCAGTTGTGATGATAATATGTCAAGGTTGCAGGAAGATAGAAGAACAGATTGTGCAACAAAAAAGCTGCGCTAAGGGAACAGGTTTTCCCAACAAATATTTAATATGATTAAGTAAAAATACGTAGTGTTTCTCTGTGTTAGTATAGAAATAAAATGTACTATGTAATGTCATGAATAAGTAAATGGTAAATGATCTCACTTATAGGTGCTGGTCTCCATCGGGAGCAACTTAGGGTTCAATGTCTTGCTCAAGGACACATGACGGGGGGGGGGGACTGACCAGCTTGCCGCCCAAATAGTATAACATATTAACATAATATACGGTGAAATGTAGTAACATATAGTGTAGCGCGGCAAAGTAGCATTGAATATAAAATATAATAAAGTAATAGCGTGTGTGCGGTAGAGTATGATATATAATAAATGTGGGATAATATACATTATATATACATTAAGGTGTGCAGATGCCAAATGAGACTTAAGTGGTAACAAAGCCAAACCTTGAGGTATTACTTTTAGGTTAAGCGGATCAGGGTTAAAGTTAAGTATAAGGGTTAAAGACAGTAATCTAGTCAACGTTAACAAAGTGCAAACTTGTCTCTGCGTGTAATTGTCTGTATCTGGTCCCCCCCCCCGAAGAGGCCTCTGTCAGGAGGGGTTTTGAGTGCTGTTAGCACATGAGTGTTTATTTTAATCTAATAACACGCGTTACAGAGTTTACCGACTGCGTGTACACAGTTAAAGGGCTTTTTCGGTCTGGTTCATGTGATTCTCATACTGAAAGTACTCGCAGTCACAGAAGTCTCATTATTTCAGTCCAAGCGAGCCAGCTTCTACCTATGAGAGCCACATTGGTTGCAGCGGGTGACGAGATTTTTTTTTTTTTTTTCATGGCGATGACCCACGGCCAGTGTGGTTTCTTCTGTCTCAAGCTGTCAAAGCTGCGTAAACACAGAACCGTGCATCCATTGAGCACGCTCAGGGTGATCCGCCTGACACTGAGCTGCTTTGTCCAGAGATCCACAGTCGATACACAGACAATACTTGATAGGTTCATTGTTTTGGTTTGGGTCTTTTCGTCGGAATTGCTGATAATTATCCTTCAGCTCTTTTTACATGACGCGCAGTGCCATGTAGGGACCACGAGGCCTGGTGTTACAGCCTTTTTCTAGTCATGGGCCAGTCCCACTCCTCCTGTGAGTCAAGTCTGAGACATGATGACGGAAAAACCTGTGTCACAAAAGGTGTGGAGTTTGAAAGACGTGGGCGTTTACCGCGCGGGGTGGGGCTAATGGAAAGACTGCATGATGGGGATGGAAATGTAGGATCCAGTGTTGTTGAAGCCTGACACACACTACAGTTATTTAAACGAGGTGACTGCACTTTCCAGAAACTGCCGTACAGTCACACAGTGGGCTAATCTCTGACATCCGTTTTTATGAATTCTTTCTTTCTGTCCTTGTGCTGATCAGAACTTATTGCAGCCAATTGAACCAAATTCTCTTTTTTTTTTGTGAAATTTGGTTCATTAGGTCCAAGAGTTGTAGGGGTCATAATAACACTTGTTTCTTTGGCACCATCATTCGTCACCTGTTGGACTCTTAACATGCTGCATCATCGCCAAAATCCGCTGCTCAGCTTCTTCTGCAAAGTTAATATTCACCATATATGACAATGTCTTTCCTTTAGTATAAGTCACCAACAGCTTTTCCATTCTCCTAAATGTCTTCATGAAGTTGATCGGCCATGCATTGTTGAACAGCAACCTTGTAATGATAGTCGGTGTGTTGTAGGACAGATGAATGGCTGTGTGTGTGTGTGTGTGTGTGTGTGTGTGGCTGTAACATCAGTGTAAACACACAGCACACGTGGAATGGCGGTCATTTCCTGCCTCCCTGCTTAAGGCTGACATGGATGACCTGTGTATGTCTTCTGGGGATACACTCTATGTACAAAATGTTTATTTTATGTGTGTGTGTGTGTGTGTGTGTGTGTGTGCGCGTATGTGTGTAGGCCTCTGAAGAGCGAGCAGCACTGGCCACCAGCTGCAATAATGAGAACTAAATGCACTAAACACCCTAGAGACACACACATAACGCTCGCCACTATTTTTTATACTTTTACTGTTTCGACATAAATGTATCTTGGCCAGAATCAATTTCAATATTGAGAATCATTTTCATGTTCAGACTCGCAGAAACCGTGGATAGCTACCACTGGGGGACAGCGGGGTCATGTCTTATTTTGTCTGAGAACATTTTTTCTCAGAACAACACGTTTTAATAGTCTGATAGTCAGTATTGTATATAACTATATATAACACTTTTTTTAGACCAACAAAAAACTGCACAACTGCAGAAGTCTGCGCTGTAAAAACTGTTGCTTAGATCGAACTCTGGTACTTTGAGTTGGAGGGAAAAGTCAATAATGTACAGCGACTGTAAAGTAGAGCCTACATGAAAAAGTCAAGAAAATGACTTATTAGAAATTATTCTCACTTCACACTGTCACATGTGTTGATAAAAGCGCAAATATAAATGAAGGGGGTGACAGGTGATTGAATTCAGATGCGTCATTCATTTAGTCTTGCACTAAAAATCAGCTCCCTCCCACTGTGCAAAAATGAAGCCAAAATGTATCTGCCGTCTTGCCCCGGTGACGTCATTTGGAGCCTGCTGCAGTATCGAGGTCCCGCCCATACACCTGCCCGACCCAATAGCAAGCACGCCACAGTCAATCACCGCTGTCAATCGTGACATTTCGACCCATTTTTAAAGAGTCAAATAACGACTTAAAACCAAACTTATCAGAACACTTGAACAAACGTCAGCGCGATAAGAACGACCTGACATGACTGAGTCTATGGTCTGCACCCATCACAACCTTTTCCAACTGCATCGAATAGGTGCAGTATTAACAATAAGTCCCGACCTGCTGCTATCAATCCCCATTAGCCGATGTTAATGTTAATCAAGTTTGCGCTCTGCTGACGTCAACTGTGTGCACGTGGGTTGGCTAACGTTAGCCACGTCCAGCCTGCACCTCACCCTGCCTCTGCAACTTGGATTAAACCAGCGCAAATGTTCTTACGTGGCTTAAGCGGAATAGGATTCCTCCATGAGAGGCACTCAAGGCACAACTGACCACAGCAAAGAGACCGCACTGACGGCAAAACAAGTTCAAACCGGTCGTGTCGGCGCAGTTTGGTGATCTCGACTTGATTCCAACGTTTCAGAAAACGCAATTTAAGTTTAAGGAAATAATGAGCTGTTGAAATCTTGACACTTGTTCACACTGACACATTTTTGAATGTAGGTAGTCAGAGCTGCACCAGTGAAGGGCTTTTTATAGTGTTGCTGTACCCAGGCACCATATTGTTTTCGTATCTGGCTTGTTGGTTTGTCTATAACAAGAGATGGAGATGCAATTAAAACATTTGTTTTGGTGCCTTGGAGTGAAATGAAAGTGACCAATGTTTTTTACGACAGCTTTTTTTTCTCATCATAAATTTTTCGAGTCACGACTCAGCTGTTTAGTGCTCCAGAGAGCAAAAATAACCACTGTGTGTGTGCGTGTGTGTGTGTGTGTGTGTGTGTGTGTGTGTTTGTGTGTGTGTGTGTTTTTCTCCATATTTTGGAGAACATAAACTGATTACAACTTTCTTTATAATTGCTAAGTCACATTTCTCTGTACGAGTTCACTGTTTCAAGACTCTCCGTTGGTTCATGTCTACAGTTCTCGTTCCTCGACATGCAGCTCAGCACAACAGTCTTCAACATATTTTATTTATTTATGTAGCATAAACCATGATTCCGCTTGTTTCAGTTCAAAATGAAAGTGCACAAAATGAAATAAAGTAGTTCCACTGATGTAATACAAAACTCTACATATTCATCATGCGTGTATGGGAGAGCTACAAATGAAGAAAGTCCGATCCACATCACACCTTCCATCCTCTCGTGTAAATCCACCTTGGAAAGAGTCCTTCTGATGTCTGAAGCATCCTGGCAATCTGCTGCAGGTGTGTCCATACATCCAGCATTCACTGCGTCACAGGGGGGGACATCTGGTCATAAACTACCCACCTCCATGAGGATGAGATGTCCTCTGTGGGGTTGAGGGATTGGAGAGTAAGGTGGAAGGGAAAAGTGACTCCAGTAAACCAGCCTGTGACCGTCACATGCAATGACAAAACCTTCTGGATTCACCTGCCCCCTCCCCTCACCTGCCCCCACTTTCATAATGTATTTTTACTTGCATTTAGATTTCTTTTTAGGCGTGTTTGGTTTTTGAACTTAAATGGAACAGTTTTGACGACAGTATGTAAACACGTGCAAAATGGAGTGAAAATACACAGAGGTTTGGTTGTGTGCGGTTGTTGGAGTGAGAAAGACGTGGTCATTGAACGTGTTTTGTGTAAAAACAATGAAAAGAGATCCACGGTTTGGTCACGTTGACTGCTGCTGCTGCTGCTGTTGTTACTAGCAATTGTAAAATTGACAATAAATGTAGGATTTTTACTTCACTACTACTGCTACCTCTGGTTATGCTACTACAACCACCTCTCCACTTAAAAGCTTTGTACAACAACACCCAATGAGGCTGCCGAGGAGTAGTTCCTCCTAATGACCCGTCAACTCCCTGTGGCCCGCTCATTCCTGTAACAGGAATGGTTCATGTCTACATGTTAGTGTGACATGGCTATGATATCCTCCTACACTCTGATGACAGTATCGGTCTAAATGCCTGCACTGATTATCAAGACATTCCACCGACGGTCCTCAACCACAATCAAAAGCTGGACTACAGTTAACTAGAACCCAGACTTGCTGCCTCCTTGTTCCAGTCTAAGGTGCTGACAATTCGCATGGGTCTTTAAGCACTGTACGTTTTCTTTAGTAGTTTCACCTCTGTGCATTTTTAACGTCTAAAGACTTCCTTAAAGGGAGACACTACAGGATTTTTGTAGCACCAAACAGCTCTCCCATGCTCACTAATGATATTTTGAAAACAACACAAGACCTGATTGAGTGTGAAGATATCAGCAGTGAGCTGGGAGGAAGTCTGGGCACTTTAGGGCGCTGCGAGATGCAAAACTGAAACATGGCGTTTACACCCTGAACTACAACATGTACGCAAGAGCGAAATATGGCCAGGGTGAAGAGGTTTTTACACTCGTGGGGCCCGGATGATTTCCCCTTACAATGTGCAGTAACTTTCCATCACAAAGTCATCACCCCTCACCACCCCTCGGTTTGCTCACTCTTGATTAGTCAGCAGGACGAAATAAGTCCGTGCAGCGAAGGCAGGGAGCTGTTCGAATGTGGGCGGGGGATGTGGATGCAATCATGTCAACAGAGGAAACATACACGTGCACTCAAAAGACCTCGGCCAAGTGCGTCCGGCGAACAACAGGAAGGGCTCCCTCAGTGTTGTGGTAATGCAGCAGGGCTTACACTACTTTAGGATTCTTGCTTTAAGTGTGTTATTCTTGACATCTGATGAATACAGAGGGACCATAGGTGTGTAGCAGAGATGATTCCCAGACACGTATGCTGCATGGACATACAGTGTCAGAAACAGAGGGAAACAATGCTTCTTCTTGGCTCATAACTAGCCGAAGCCAATGAAAAGAAATCGAGACCTCTGCAGACGTCAGAGGGATGATGTTTAGGTGTGTGCAATGGATGTCCCGTGTGTGTGTGTGTGGAGACCTTGAATTCTATATATTTAAAGTGGAGATGAAACGGCATTTTGAGAGTACCTCACGTCCATACCGTGACGCATTTCCAAGTTAAACAGGATCGGCAGGCGGGGACGTAGTGTGACAAGTTGAAATATAATAAATACAGCACTTTATGGCCTGTGTTGTAGGTTCAAAACATATTAAGTTCATGGTCTTTAATGTTAAAATCTGTAATGTTAAAAAGATCATACATTCATGATGGAGGATTGGCTAAAAAGTGTAATATTGCATAATATATTTAAAATCTGTTCCTTTTTTTTAAATTGTTAAAATGTTAAAGAAGTTGTTTATATTGCCTCATTCACTTTATTTCAATAAGCTGTCAAACTGTTGATCTGTGATCGGCTAGCTAGTCTCAATCTGAGATCCTAAAACCGATTGGTTTGGTCTCCACCCACATACCTGGGGAAGTCACAGCCTTTTCCTCATTACGGCGAAGTTATCGCTGAGAAAAGGATCGCCACTGCTCGTATTTATTTCTCCTCATTTTATTAGGGCTCAACAGTAGTGCTCCGAGCGGTTTGATTTGAACGTTGAAAAGTGGGTGTGTCATAACCGACGTACCGTGCCGTTGCTAGCTAGCTAACTAATGAATGTTAGCTCGGTGCCAGTTAAACGTTTTAAAGATTGATTGACGGAGTGGATGTTCATGATATTATTGGCTGAAATCGGTCGGTTCACGCTCATGTGAGCACGCGTCGCATTTTGTTTTACAGGAAGAAAACGTGATTGGATTTTGATATTATTTTTTTTTGCAATTATTTTGGCATGTATTGTTAGATAGGTGTGATTTAAAAGGGATTTTTTTTTTCCCGTCTCATCTCTTCATCCCACTTAAAAGCCAACAACAAAGCAGAAGACTTCTGTGCAACTGTGATTTAGATTTTGTATTATAACAAACCAAACCGCTGAAGCACATTCTGATGAACGGTACCATTAAACCACTTTTATTTACATTTTCTCGACACACCCCCTCTAGTGGTCATGCGTGGAAACCTGTTTTGGTTTTTTTTCAGCTAGGTATAAGGACTTGTTGGTTTATCCCGACTTGCGATATAAAATTCACATTTGGTATGACAATCAGAAGGACGGACAATTGGCATTTAAACCTCTGCATGCGTGTTTAATCAAAGTAATACATTTTTACTATTTCTATCATACCTGACTGTTAAAGGGATTTAATTCCACCTACATACTTCAGTATGACTTCACATTTATCCTGAGCAGCCAGTGTCTGGAAGTATTTCCAGGGAAAAGACAAAGGACGCAGGAATAGAAGGGACAAATTGTGCAATCTTGGCCTGACTTTACTCAACTGTCTGCGCGCCGTTCACTACCTTGTATACACAAACACATATTCTGGAGGCAAGAGGTCTACTTCTAATATCAGTTCTGGCAGGATAAGGCCTTAGTCTCACAGTCAGCACCTCACAGTATCATTACATAAGGCTTGTTAATGCAGCCAGAGCGCCGAGGGATTAGAAGGGACTGTGTTTGTTCCAAAATGTCCTGCAGCCCGAGCAGCCAGCCCCGGGCGCGCATTACCGCCTTCCCAGCAATTAACTCCCAGTCTCACACACGAAAACAAAGTATAGCAGTAAACATCTACTGCGGCTGTTGACTTGTGTCTGTGCATGACTGTTACATGTGTGAGTTGTGCGATTGCTCCTCCTTTGATTAGAGAGTGCATGATACAGTGCAATCAGGGTGTGTGACGCTGCTCGTACTGAGACTATTAAGGAATTTAAAAAAATCAGTGCTTTATCTAATTTATTAGGTAAAAAGTGTGTTTCGACAGTTTGCTGTACTGTTGCCTTTTTGTTTACATCTTGCAAAGTGCTTTGGTAAAACTGTGAAATAAATTTGACTTCACCAAATGCTGTTTGTTAAACCTTGCGACGTTGTTTCAGAAATGCGATAACAGGCAGGGATGAATGTGATGGGCGCAGTTTATTTACTATGTAAACGTGCGTCCCATGGCCTCCTCTGCCCTGTTTGTGTATTCAGCTGAGTGCTGCTGAATGGAGGAATTTCATTGGCCCTCTCCGTGTTTCAGACATTCCCGAGGTGAGCGGAGGTCACGCTGGTAGCAGAGCTCGCAGCACGTCGCTCTGCATGGCAGATGCGGATTTCATTGCACACGTGATTGTATACATTTTCACCTCACACTCGCGCAGGGGGGGGGGGGTCACGTCAGAGCTGTGTTTCTCTGGAGAAGCCTCGGCAGTCCTGAAATCTGTTGGTTCTGCTCTTGGCGATCAGAGCCCAGAACGCTCCTACAGCCACTTCTGATTGAAACGTCCTACCTACTCATTCCTCTTTCACCCTCAAGAATCTCCACAGCCTCTCTTCCCCTGGACTGTACAGGGATGATCCAGACCAAACTCACCACAGCACATTCCCCACGGCTTTTCCCTGCTGTGATACTCATGTAGACCTCTGCGGCACTTGATCTAGTGTTTCAGTTCTTGCTCTCGGGCTTTCATAACTTGTCCCTCAGACCAGACTTTCCCTGCCCCTGGTAGTATTTTCTAATGCTGCATCCTGTGCAGCAGTTCGACGTAATGAGTCTGCATGATGTAACAAAACTCATAATGTCACAACTTAATAACGCATTTAATCAAATAATGCAATACCGGTTTTGCATGTAATGTGAGTGATTACATCTGTGGTGCCAATCTTTTTGTCATGGGTAAGTAACAGTTATTGTAAAACTAGAACACACGCAATCACACACCGCAAGTTGAACTATGGATGGACCACACATCCCATGCCATGAGTCACTGTGCATTCATATGTCTTTTACAATGTATTCTAATGGTTCAGACGACAGAGAGTCTGAGAACATCCTGAGAAACTGTTCAATCCCCTCCCGAAATAATAATCCGCTTCCTCTGCACGGTCCATCTGAATGACACCAAGACCTGCACAATCTTTGATACTTTGAATCCGTGGCCTTGGGAACGTTACGTAGCCCAGTGGAAGTTACAAGTCAGTGGTGTTTTTCAATCAAATCCAAATCTTTTTAGGTTCTTTCACAGAAAAATGTTTGTGATTGAGCTTGACTCGAGTCCAAAATAGCGGGCGGAAGCGGAACACGCATGTCGAGTCCGCATGCCTCTAATCAGAGAGATGTGACGTATATTTTGGAAACTGTCTCCGCCAGGAAAACAACAAGAAGCTATTCAGTACATTTACTCAATTATTGTACAAAAGTGCAATTTTGAGGTTACTTTTTTTTTATTTTACTTTTCTAGCATTTCTATTCCCTGCTACTTTACATGTCATTACGCTCCCACTTTCTGCTTCTTTAACAGCCATAGCTACTTTGAAAATAAGATTTTACAAGCGATGATCAAATGAAGCTTTGGGTTTCAACTAGTCTCACATAGCATAGTCTCGCATCTCCACACTTTGGAGAAAGGTCAGGCTCAATCGTCATATATAGGGGGGATAGAGGGCGCTGAAGCCCAGGACGCAGCGACGGTGCCTTAGAGCAAGCGGTAACATGCAGATATTGAAAGGGGAGGAGAATTCCGACTGAAATCGTCTCCTATACATCAGGTGGGTCGGACTAGGTTTCAACTAAAGGTGGCATTTCCACGCATAAATATGATGCATAGTCACGGATTGAACTGCCCAACATCATCGTCATCATAGATTGGTTTGAACGTTACAATGCTGCTTACAAATCACCGCGTCGGCGATGACAAACCAATCATATACGCTGGAAAGCAAGAATCAAATATTTGCATAATAATTCAAAATCAAAATCAAATGACTACATTGAAATGTTAGCCACATGCAACTAAACATGGTGGCTGTACCGAGAAAGCAAAAAGGGGTGCAGGAGAAATGAAGGAATCATTTCTTTCAGTTCAGTTTGTGTTCAGGAGTTCGACGTGTTCAAATGAGGTGCCCTTTTTGTCTATGTTGCCACTGTACGATTGGCCCTGCATACACATGGGAGCAAATATTTCCTCTGAACAAGAGCAGACTGAGGTCCAACATGACAAGTCGAGGACTTGCACCTGACCGGACCCAAGGCCCAGCATCGCTGCCCCCATTAGGAGTGGTGTTTACTGGTGAATGCAGGCCTTTTTCTTGTAATGGATTATATATACAGTATATAAAATGTATTTTATTGTTGTATTGGTAGTTTAACTAAACCACCACCACCAGCTGATAGTTCAAACTGTTTGAAATAACCTCCTGACAAGAGATCTCCACTTTTCCAAAAGCAGAAGAAGACGTTTGGGGATTTGGGGGTTGCAAAATCAGCGCAACTGTGACGCACAGGCAGACTGCAACTATCTACTAAACTACTAAAATCCTGTGAACCACATGAAACTACACCGAGAGGGTTGAAGCGTTTTTTGTTCTTGTCTGTGAAACAAACGACTTGCGCGGCCCGTTGCGTTGGCTGTCAGGGCTCTTTCTGTCATATCAGATACGCCTCAGTGCTTTCTTTGGTCAAAAAAAGACGAGTATTTACAAGTAAGACGTGTTATTAAGCAGATAATATATCACTGATTAAGAGTTTCTCCCAGATGAATGTGTCTCTCTCTCATTCCCCCCACCACCGTGTGTGTGTGTGTGTGTGTGTGTGAGAGAGGGAGAGAGAGGGAGAGAGAGAGAGAGAGACTGGCTGTATGCATAACTGAGCCATTTATTGTGTAAGAGCCATAAAGTGTAAAATTTACTACAAAAACTGCCCCTCTGGAATGGCAACGCTCTGAAACAATAATATCAGCTTGGCTCAGCACAGGGACAGATCTGTGGACGACACACTCATCGGCCATTTCTCTCTTCATTTTTTGTCACATGGATTCAAGTGAATTTGCGCTTTTCATATTTACATTTTCCATCAAGCGGG
Organism: Enoplosus armatus; assembly: GCF_043641665.1. Classification (NCBI taxonomy): domain Eukaryota; kingdom Metazoa; phylum Chordata; class Actinopteri; order Centrarchiformes; family Enoplosidae; genus Enoplosus; species Enoplosus armatus. The sequence goes on along the minus strand of NC_092198.1, from coordinate 20,992,166 downwards.
GCCCCAGTAATTGGGGAACTTGCAAGAAGAAATAAAGAAAATTTATAGAATCTTTCATCAGACACTCAAGGCCTGGTGAATGCCCACACCCCCAATCTGTTAAGCATTGTTTTTGACATGATCAGGGTTATTTTCTCAGATCCTCCAGAGACTCAGAGCACAATGTTTCCACATCAACATGTGAAATTAAGATCTTAAGGTTTAATTATCGGTCTTTTTTTTTGTTTATGCGTGCGCACACAACGAAGTAAGCTTTACGGTTAGACAAATCACCGAAACGGTCTCTGAACTTAAAGGGACACTCCATCATTTTGCATGTTAAAGTGCTGAGTTGGTGATATGGTGGTACAGTTATCCTTTCTTAGAGCAGCACGCGGTAACATGGAAACCGCACGTCCACAGAGATCAGACAGAGACTCTTGGCCGTGCTTGAGAGGACCAACAAGAACAAATGCCAGTCTGTTCTGTACTTTCAAAGATACCTTATTTTACCAACACACACACACAGGGAGAGAGAGAGAGAGAGAATGGCACCTCCCTGAAAGCCCACACACTCTCAGAGTGGAAGGAATCAAAAGGTGGGAAGACTTTAGATGTCTCTCAGCGCGCACTGGATGTTTCAGCTGCCTTTTGAGGGGTGTGGGCTTCAGCTGCACTGTATTTGTGCGGGCGGGCCTGTCGTCTTGCACATTAATCTCGCCTGTAAGTTGTGTCAGTGAGTTGTAGTGGTCAGTATTACTCCCCAGACGCAGCCTCCATCCAGTCCAGCCAGTCATTTTACTGCCATTGTGACTTGCTGACTCAGTCTTGTTAGGGAGAGTCAAGCCAGGCCACAAACAGAGAGAGCTGCAACTTTCTCATGTAAAACGACTGGATACTGTACACGGTGTGTGTGTGTGTGTGTGTGTGTGAGAGAGAGAGAGAGAGGTTGTACATATGGCATAGCTTTTTTCTGCAGAGTCAGTGCTGTTCTCGAGCATGCAATTGATTGTGCTGCGGCTTTGCCAGCCAAAAGCAGTTAAAAATACCCAGCCCAACCAAATGAGGTGCAATTTGTTTGTTTCTCTTCAAGCCTGTAAAGTGGAACCATGTGAAGCAGAGACTTATATCTCCTGAAGGCTGCTTGCGTTCTTGTCTTCTTTGAAAATAATTGGAAATCTCGATATTCTAGTTACCACATTTCAAACATAATTACAAGCTGTGGGCATTGTTTTCTTGTCTGATGTGGTCTCATGTCTTTTTTTTTCTCCCCCCCTCTGGTATAAAAAAGGCTAAACAAGCATGAATAGTTTCTCTTCTTTTTTTTCTGTCTTTGTCCTAATTTGTTTCAAAACTGCCCTTTTATTAAAGCACTGTAGGCCAGGAAGCGCTGAAGCAAGCTCCAAATTCAACTGAGTTTTAGAATGCAGCGGTTGAGCGACTAATACCAGACGGAGGCGTCTTCCCTGAGTGTGCAGCGTTCATGATTCGGTCTGCTGGAGGGTACAGCAACCGCCGTCACAACGGAAAGTCGTTTTCAGCCTCGTGCCCGTCTTCTCCAGAGCAAAGGTGACGAGAGAGCCCGTCCTCCAGCGCTCGGGACAAGATCCTGGTTATGCTCTGGACAACGCCCCTGCAGTCATTGTGTGGTGAGGTGGCTGAGATGAAGCCCTGCAGTAGCTCTATTGAAAACTATAATCATCAGAAACTGTAATCACAGGCTGAGGTTTGGAGCGAGGTATCTTCTCTCCTCTGTCAGCCTTGGAGCTTTCCTTTCACCATAAGGAGGAACAGGAGGGCTGGCGGCCTGTTTTCGGGTGTGGTTCCATTTTCGATGTCCATGCAAAGGTTGAAGTAAAGTAACGGATCGAAGAACGTCTCACATTTGATCAAATCATCACACAGATATCTCATTTGTCAAAGAACTGAATAGAGGGGGGTGAGAATCTCTGAGCTGCTTTCTTATTAGTCATGTGTGTAGAATAAATAAAACCGGTCGTCTTCAACAGGGACAGGCAGCAGTGTTAAATGTTACGTGTTTGTTTGTTTGTTGGCCGGTTTTCTTAGTTTGGTTAATATACGGGATATAAGCCATCTTCTCACTCAGCTACTGTCGTTGTCCAAGTCCAACTCCATGACCGCCAGCTGCTTTAACAAAAAGTGACATTGCAGTAAAGGCCGCAAAGGTCCGCTCCCTAGCTTTTCCCGAGCTTTCAACCGCATCTCACAGTCTTCATCAACAAATGGAGTTGACTCAGTTGTCAACACATGGCCTAAGTATGGAACTCTGGTCACATGACAATAGGTGGTTGTTATGTGGGGGGTACCACATTACATGAAGACCCAGCAGGTAGTTTATAACACATTTAAAAGCACATTCAAACCAACAGATTGTATAAAAAGCTGCTAAATACTTTATAACACACTGGCACAGTAGGCAATATTACTGAATAATAATTTCGGTTGAAATAACTCATTTTGACCATTGCATGTCACTAACAATATTTAATCAAGGTGGAACCTCCTGTAGAAGCCCTTGTTTGTACAGAGTCGATGTGATTGGCCAGTTACGTTGCTAGCTAACCCTGATTGGTTGTTTGATTCAGACCTGGTCCAGCTTTTTAAAAGACTAAATACAAAGGGGACGGGTGCTCACAGACACATGGTGGCGGCATGGTGGCGCAGTGGTTAGCACTGTCGCACGGGAGGTAAAGCTGGTTAGAGTGGGTTGGGGGTTCGATCCCCGGCTGCCCCCGTCATGTTGAAGTGTCCTTGAGCAAGACACTGAACCCTAAGTTGCTCCCGATGGAGACCAGCACCTTGCATGGCAGCTTGGTCACCATTGGTGTGTGAATGGGTGAATGAGACTTAGCTGTAAAGCGCTTTGGGAACCGTGAAGGTTGAAAGGCGCTATATAAGTGAGATCAATTACCATTTACATGTTTTTTTTAAAGGAGCCCCTCAATTAGATATTGTTCATGGCATGCAATGGTCAAAATGTGTTATTTCAACCGAAATTATAACTCAATAATATTGCCTACTGCAGCTTTAATTCAATCTTGTTCAATTCAGCTAAACTTTATATACACTTAATGTCGAGGTATGTTCTGTTCAACAGCTCATTTCTCTCATAAACAACAGAAGAAAGTTTACATGTTTATGCAGTTGTACAAATAGTGAGGCATTGTTTTATTTGTTGTTAACAATTGCTAATATATTTATGAACTGTTTATACAAATGTACAAGTCCTTTATAGGTAGGATTGAAATGCACGAATACTTAAAATGTCACAATATAGATTGAAGCATTTAGTTTATGCATATAAGAAATAAACAAAACGATTTTTACACATCTGTCCATCTATTTTGTAAACCACATATACTATTCAGGGTGAGTGAAGGCTGGAGCCTGTCCCAGCATGCATTGCGTGAGAGGCTGGGTGCACCCTGGGTAGGCCAGACCGAACCTGCATGTCTTCGGGCCTGTGAGGGGAACCTGGAACTAGGTTAGAATGTATTATCAAGCATGCATGAAATGGTTATACACCAGGTACGGTGCTTCAGAGCAGAAGTCGACAATTATCTGGAATAAATGCATAAAGCGCATCCTCACATGCACTTAAAACTGCATTACAGTGTGTGTGTGTGTGTGTGTGTGTGTGTGTGTGTGTGTGTGTGTGGTTGTTTATAGAACACACATCAACAGATTTCTCACTGAGTATATTATTATGTGCTTTTACAGGCTTTTTACAGGACCTGCAAACAGACACAAACACACTGTGAGAACGCAAAGAAGGTGAAAAAAAACAAATACACCGACACAGGTTCACAGGGGTCCTGGGAGTCTGCTAATCCTGTGTGTTGTTTGGGGTTTTGGGTGAGGCCAATGACATGATGATGTTTCTTTTAAGAAGAGCTGTGGCAATATGGAGGGCTGGGGCCATTAGTGGCCCCTACATATTCAGCAACTTCATAGTCATTCTAGGAGCTAGCTTATCAATTAGTTAATTAGTTATTGGTTATATTAAAGCTACAATAGGCAATATTATTGAATTATAATTTCAGTAGAAATAACTTATTTTGTCTATTGCATGTCACCAACAATATCTAATTGAAGGGCTACTTTAAAAAAATGTGTCTGTAAGCACACGTCCCCTTTGTATTTAGTCTTTTAAAAAACTGGACCAGGTCTGAATCAAACAACCAATCAGGGTTAGCTAGCATGTAACTGGCCAATCACATCAACTCTGTACAAACACAGGGCTTCTGCAGATTGGAGTGTGAATCAGAAAGGTTGGAAGAGAGGAATCAAGACACAGAAGCCCTAATTACCTCTGCTTGGTTGCCAGTTACATGCTAGCTAACCCTTGGTTGATTGGTTGCTGGACCCAGACCTGGACCAGTTTTTTAAAAGGCTAAATACAAAGGGGGCAGGTGCTCACAGACACATTTTTTTTAAAGGAGCCCTTTAATTAGATATTGCTAATTACATGCAATGGTCAGAATTCGTTATTTCATCCAAAATGATAATTCCATAGTATTACCGACAGTAGTAGTAGTTTAGTGAGTTATATACATAGTTATAAATTAGCTCCAACCAACTACAACAGTTAAATGCTGCTTACACATTAATGCAAGGGTAATGATAATAATATAATGACAGACACATCAATGAAGAGAAAAGTCTGATGATCTAGTCAGGACCAATAAACAACATTTATATTAGCAAAAACTTGCCATATTAATCGTGATTAACTGAACCATTTCCCCTTCTTGCATGGTACAGGAGGTCAAGCATGGGTGCGGAGGGCGCTGGGAGCCCGCAGCGGTGCCGTCGCGGCCTACCGCCCGTTCAAAATGTCCGAAAGCGCCTTAAGAGCAGTAGGTTAAACTTCAAGCAAGTAATTAGATTACTGCGTGACGTTTAGGTTAGATTAGATTAGAGCAAATATGTGGGGTAATCATTTTAATGCCTGCCTCAGTTTTGGCCTCATAATCAGTAGTTTAGATAAACTGCTGAGGCTGGACGCTTAAAACTTTGTCTGAAGGCTCGCGCTGCAGTGGGAGAGAGTCCTTTGAACGAGAGAGAGAGAGAGAAAGGGAGAGGCACATAAAATGTGTGTGTGTGTGTGTGTGTGTGTGTGTTTCGGGGGGGGGGGGGGGGGGGGACAACAGCCAAAAACACTTAGCTATAAAAGGGATAATTTCTTTGTTTCTGCTTCATGCTGACTGCACTGCCTGGAAACCCCAAAGAATTTCACAAGGCATTTAAGACCCAGGAACATGATAACTAGAAAACCAAATAAATTGCCTCAGCTCCAAACAATCGCTTTTCAAGACTTTCAGACTTTCTAATGACTTCACCTCTCAACCTTTTCAAATCACACACGTTTTCTATAGTGAATTCCGTCCTTATTATTATCCTGCGCCCATTTTTTCGGCCTCTCGCGACTACTAGTGATAGCGCTGCTACTGTGTCTAGCTGCTGCTATTGTTAAAGCGGAGAGAGCTTTCAAGGTTTAAAGGTGCCCATTTCAAAAGGACTACGCAGCCATCACGGATAACAGAGCTGTTTTAAGCATGTTCACGTTAAAAAAAAAAAAGTAGCAAACTCACAGCTGACCCTCCAGCATGGTGTCTCGTAATGTGGCCACTGTGTGTAAGGCCGTGTTCAGACATCAGTGCTGCAAGGAAAAAAAAGTTGCAGCCCCCTCGTTCATTTCAGTGGGAACCTGGTTCAACTTTTGCTGCCGCACAATGCAGTGTCAATTCAGCAGGTTATTTTGTGATGTGAGCGGGGTGTTCCTACTCCACTCTACTACTGGCGATCATCGCAATAAAGGATGAAAGGAACTTTCCAGAGTCCCCTCACATTATAAAGCGCTGTGGGCTAGAGTGAAGAAGGAGGTTTCAGTTGCGTACTCTGCTGTGCGTTGTACTCGGGATGCTTTTTATGACGTTTTTTTTGGAAAATGGCCACAATCACTGAAAGAACGTTGAATCTTTCGACGCAATACATTTAGCACCTCCAGCCTGGGGAACAGTGGTTGGTCACCACCATCTTTGTTGGCGCATTCCAATGCACTTGTCAGGAGTGTCAGAGTATAAACGAAAAACAAATACATCATACTCATTTCTTTCCTCGAGAAAAGGGGCAGGGGGGGGGGGGGCAGAATCCAGAACGGTTTGTAATTGCGTGGGACGATGTGGCGTCTAGACTTAGCTTATGTAGACTCTAGTTCTTTCAGCGTTTCCTAATAAGCAAGCGCTTCAAGTCTTGGATGGATGTGAAACTCCCCCTAGAAATCAGAGGATCACATGCGTCATTTTCAAAGAACTTTAGAAATTCGCCTCAACAAGGTTGCATCTGTGTCTCTTCTCATAGATGGGTAGGTCTGTAGGACACTAGTGGTGTTACTGAAGTGACTGGAATAAATCCTTGAGAAAGATTAAACACATTAGCATCGGGGGGGGGGGTTCCATCAACATTCATTCTCTCCGTCGTGTTCCAGGACACAAATGTTCCGATTTACTCGAGGGGATAACAGGATAACAGCACTTACGGAGGGCTGGTGAAGTGTTCCTACCCCCCTCTCACGTAAAGTGTTCGGCTGGCAGTTCATTTCCTCTGCAGACAGAAGCCACTCACAGTGTGACAGCCAGTGTTTGAGTTAAGGGGGGGTGGGGGGGTGGGGGGGCGTTACCATGGCTTCGCGTGCTGCTGTGTTGGACGCCTATATGTGATCATTGCGTGCGGACTAGGGGTCCGATACTGGAGCGCACCCCCTGGCACCTCATTCAGTTCATCAGCCGCTCTCTAATCACTCCTGCTGTGCATTGAAGTTGAGGACCCACCCTGTCTATGCAGGTGCAGGGAACACTCTCCTTTATGTCTGTCACAAAAAGATTAGAAGATTAGAATGTGCGGGGAAACAGTCCCTCAGCGAGTTTTCCACTCAATGATAAATGTTGTTTTCCTTGGGATATTTGATATTAGTTGTGTAACAGCTTAAAAACTGTAATCATTTTCCCCATGATGAACACAACTTACCACCCTTTGTCCACATCTCTTGTCTCCTTTTGTTTCATTTTCCCATAAAAATGTATCATGGGAGCACGACCATGTTTTCCCGTCTTGCAAAGTTCAAACGCGAGCAACATTGCCTAAAGACCGCCCTCGAGAGGGGCTGCAATTGTGGGACGGGAGACTGATTGCAGCAGGTTCCGTGTGTCTCGTGTCTTTGTGTGTCTTTTCATGTCTCCTCTCTAATTAATGATAATTCATTCCACGGGACTGACTTCATAACTTATGAAAAGGCTCGGAGCCAGCTGACGGTCATTGATCCCAGACACATGGATGATCTCACCAACAATTCAGGGAACATTCAGTTGATCAGCACACAAGTGTTACCAGTTGCCTGCTCTCCACCAAAGTGAATCAACACCTCACATACAGTGAACAAACATTCATTCATTTAGTATATATAAGTAAATATAATTATATATGTAGCTGCGCATTTGTAAAATATACAAGACTTATTGTTTGCTAAACGTTTTCATATGACGGCTTACACTGTATGAACAGTACTTCATTCTGATTGGCTGGAGAGTGAACTATATGGCTGTAACATAGCAACTGCAGTTTGTACACTGTACAATTTGCAACTTCGAAGCCATTCCGGATTTACGTTTGTCATGAACACAGTGAGGAAACCTTTCTGGTGCTCGAATCCGCAAAGTTGCAAAAAAATTAATAGTGACTGTCATTTCTGCCACTTATCCGGGGACCAGGTCGCGGTGTCCCTGTTCCCCAGCGTGTTCTGGGTCTATCCCTGGGTCTCCTACTCTTTGGACGTGCACAGAAAACCTCCAAAGGAAGGCGCCCAGGAGGATCCTGATCAGATGCCAGCGGCTCTACTCCGAGCTCCCTCAGAAACTCATTTTGGCCGCTTGTATCCACTATAGGTGACCTATGGCTCCCTCTTCACCACAGCGGTCCAGTGCAACGCCCCCCACCCAACCCACCTGTCGATCATCACCTAATGCTCCAATTTAAATGTATAGTGATGTAATATGCAACGTATAACCCAAGCCCCTCTTCAGGAGTTTGGTTCCAGACCCAGTGCTATGCGCAGTGGTGGGCACCAGCCAGAGCAGTCTGTCCCTGCAGGTGGCGGGCCCACAGGGCGTTGGCTCCATGTAGTTCTTTCGGGCTGCGCCAGACGTCATCCCACATTCCAAAGGCATGCCAGTTTGGTTAACTGGAGACCCTAAATGTCTATCTACATGTGTCAGCATGTGTGGCAACCTGTCCAAGGTGAACCCCACCTCTGGCCCAATGCCAGCTGGGATAGGCGTCATCCCCCACGGGCCTGAAAATGAGACTTACATTTTATTGTTCCAAATTCAGAATAAACTATTCGTATATTTAAATAAGCCTCTGCACTGGGCATTATTTTTCTGATAGGCATGCTGCTGATCACAGATTATTCTTTACATATGAGAAGCTAACAGCTGCGTTAAATGGAAACATATCTTGTTCTTTCCCCGTGCCAGTGCTGCTGCATTAATTGTTTCCAGGGCCGTAGGTTCCATTGAGAACTCTGAGGTCATGTCCTCTGAGCTTTTTTTTTCTTCTGTGGATTTGGAAGTTTTTGCAACCCGAGGTGCGGGTTACAGTTGCTCATGGCAGGCCATGTTACACATGCAAAGTATAACTAATAGCAGTTCTATGTGTGTGCTGACAGAATGTCTTTATGGCTGGTAGCTGTTAAATGAAGCTCACCTCAAGTTCAGTCAGTAAGACTATCTTTATGCCTCATTTTCTTATTCTCTCTCTCTCTCTATATATATATATATATATATATATATGTATATATATACACACACAGCTGACTGGGAGTTACTCTCTCTCATCCAACCAGATCTTGCCTGATCTCTATAAACCAATCTTAGAGCAGCCGTCAAAAGTTAAATCTGTTCTCCACTGCTGTTGTGTCGCAGCATTGCTGCGACCCGCCTCCACACCATTCACCTCCAGCTTATCACATCAGCGCCCAGTCTAGCTCATCAGAAGTCTACTTCTCACCACATCCAGATCCAGATCACCCCCTTCACCACCACCAGTGTCTAGACTCCCTCCCGGTGCTGCATTGGATATTTTAAATAATTCATTAAGGTTCCAAGTTCCAAATTAGAGACTGCGAGTGAAATGCACGCGTCATGCCTGCTGCTGCGTGATGGCATTGTGCGAATTCTCCGGGCAGTCGTGGATGGCGTTCAGCTTAAACTCCAACATGCATTTTTAAAAAAAGGGTTTATGGGATCTTGTAACGGTCAGCGTGTGTGCCGCGGCCAACTGAAACCACAAAGAAATGGGCTTTGTGCTTGTGTTTGCGGTGTGCTGTGTGTCTGAGCAGACAGAAGTCATGTCATACCAAAATTGCACTGTGCTGCCTGATCTGCATAAACACAACCTCAGCAAAACCACTATACCCAGCTTGGCACAAATGGGTGTTTATTAGAAGCCATGAAAAATACCAATCAGGCGCAAGAAAATGGACCGGACGAAAACAGCACCACAGCTGATACCACTGAATGTTGGAGATGGTAACTGGGGAGGCAATATGCAGGAAGCCTCCAGGCCTCCTACTGCCCGCCGCTCTGTCTCTGATAGATGTTTGAGCCTCTTGCTGAGTGCAGCTCCGTATTTCATGAGGAGCAGGGAAGTTTGCTTTATTGAAACAGCAGCAACTCTGCTGATTTAAAGCCACATAAATATTTCACCAGAGACTTAATAAACCTCAGCTTCAAAACACAAGACAAGGTTGGAGGTCTCTCTGTCTGTTCTTTACACCCAGAGAGGGATTTAGAGTTTTCCAGCATGCTCTCTAGCAGGGCTGTTGGACATCCTCGCCGGCTAGAAGCTCCAGAACAGCTGCCATCCAGTTGTCTGAACAATGGGTAGCCGTCTAGAACAAAAAACTCAAACAAAACAAAATAATTTCATGTACACTGTCAGGTTAGATTTGGAGGAGAGATTACAAGAATGACAGAAAGTTTAGAAGTGTAAACTAATCAGAAGTGTGTCTGTGTGTGGACACACACATATTTATGTCCCCACAACATGAGTAATACAAGGCCAGCACAATGGTACAAATACTGTCAGAGTCTCTGGGAAAGGCCTCAGTCTCCAATAGCAGAAGGTACGAAAAGGAGCATGAAAACTTTCACTTTTGTTTTTTGTAAAAAACAAAAAAAACAAAGGAAACACTCACATGTGGTGTTAATTTAAAAATCACTGGTGTGTGAGAGAAATACAAGTGATGTCCGGACATTCTCCCATTAGTTAAGGTTTATTCCAAGGTCTCATAATTGTTTACACAAAGACATGATGATGGTTGAAGCGTCTCTTTGCTGCTCTCACACTTTCATCTCCATCAGCACTGGTGAGCAGTCAAAGTCTCTGGGTTTCCGCACTGGAGCTGAAATCTTCACAAAGTGCCACAGAGCCGAACACAATCATAACCGAGTTCAAAGCCAGGCCTGGCTGGTGTAAACAAATCAGGGCAGAAACGGACTTCCCGTCGTGGGACATGTCCCTGCCACCTGACCTCAGAAGCTCTCAGGCCTTTTCGTTTTCTTTGTGAAGGCAAAAAAACGCAACCAGTTGATTTCGAAAACACACAAAAAAAAAGTAAAACACGTAGATCGCCATGAAGGCCTAACCAACTAACAACAAAATACTTTTGTCATTGCTTTCTGACAGGATATGTCTGCTGTCTGTATCCTGATTCAACAGCCCTCATATGGCCATTTTTTTCTGATTTGCCACCTCTATGGTGAAGCTTTGCTTAGGATTCAAAGGCTATGTTGTTGAGGCGAGAGAAAGAATGTGCTCATCCTTTAAAAAGATGTCAGAAGTTGACTGCTGTCGACTTCAGGGAAACAAACGGCAGTTGTGCACTTTGTTGAGCGGTCATTCCACATGTACCTCTTAACACCAACGTCGCGCAGACGTCACAAGTCGAATGGCTGCTGCTAAGCTAAGTGTTGGTGTTGCTTTGCTTTTTGAGGAAAGTCTCATGTACTGTATCAACAAGCACAAAGCAAAAGCAGCACCACCTATACTAAGATATAGGCAGGTCAGGTTCATATCCTGATGTAAAAGATTTTCACTTAAGGTTACGCTTCAACTGTGTAACCCTATTTGGTACCGTAAATATTAGTACCGTTTGAAACTAATCTAAACTACTCAGATCAGTTTTAGGACTTTTCGAAGCAATGCATTTCATGAACAGCTGGTGGAACTCAACTCCGATGTTTAGAACAGCAAAATGCAAAAAAAAAGCTCAAACGAACTGACTTCAGGAATAACTGATGACTCGCTTGCATTAGTCAGCCATTACGACTAAAAAATGACCGCGATTTATATGAGACGTTTTGAATGTGAAGTTTCCAATATTGGAAGCGCAGAGATGAAAGGATGTGGTGGACAGTAACAAACTACATAATCACTGTATCCCAGTATGTTAGTATGTGGGTAGTCTGACTCACCAGATGTATGGGACAAGTCTGGTGACTATTTCAGGCGCCACTCTCCTCCCCTTCCGCTAACTGAGCGTTACTGTTTTCAAAGTCTGTGGTTTTAAAAGGTCCCGTGAGCTTAGACTTTCTAGGACACCGATGATCAAGTTATGTTTGTCTTATTTAACAGTAAAAGTTATAAAATCACATACGTCTACATACGTAGTTTACTATTTTATGTGACGTTTTCTTTAGCAGGGCTTTAGCCATTTTAATGCCAGGGCTCGCCCCCCCCACGCGCAAATGTTCCACCAAAGCAAGTTCTCCCCAAGACACTATCTTGCACCGTCGCTGCATCCTGGGCTCAGCGCCGCCCCAAGATGATTATGATTGGTTTGAAAGAAAAACAAATAAGCCAGAGCATCCCGGAACGATGATGGGAAAGCCAGACCTTTCTCCAAAGTGAGGAGATTGGTCTGGCAAGACTAGTATGTGGGTGTGGTCTGGACATCAACATGTTGACAGGCGTCGCAGCTGGTGTGACCCAAGTTGGTCCCTAGGACTTTTACATGTAGTATTGTAGAGTACTTTTACAGCGTAAGCTTAAGTAAAGGATGTGGATACTTCTTCCAGCATTGCAGAAAGGTAAGGCTACAGTCAAACGCATAAACAGTTGGACACTCAGAAATCATGGAGCCATGAGGAGCTCATGAATTATATCACCCTCTTTAACAGTGTGAGCTCATTGGCTTCTTGTGTGCACACCATGTGCACACTAACAGGCTGCTTCATAATGAGGAACATTAATAATGAACCGTAATTGCTGTATTAATAGGAAACAACAAAGCAAATGGAATACGTACTTCTGGGCTGGGAGGGTGTTTGTTTTAGAACCTCCATAAAAGCATCCAGCGTTTGGCATGCAGTTTAAGTATGTGTCAAAGTCTTTGTTGTTTCAAACACAGAGGCCAGAAGGCCAGAAGGAGGGTGGAGGAACGGAGGACAAGGAGGAAGACCGGAGATGTAAGGAGTATCTATCTTAAACCTTGCTATGTCACTGAACACTACTGAATAAGAAGTACACAGTGCTAACCCGACCCAAAATAGGAATAAGTGCACATGTGGATTTAACAAGTCCTAAACCACTGCAAAAAATGAACAGGGTACTGAGTAAGTGAGATTAATGAATTCCAGATACAAGGGTATGTTGTACACATTAGTCAATTTTCTACAACTAATCTTGAGGCTGGGTCAATCTAGGTCACCCAGACCTTCCTTCCGTCTTTCCTTCCAGCACTTCCAGCACTGGAATATACAATCCCTTCAGGGTGCTCTGGGTCTGCCAACATCGCCTCACAGTTGGACATGTCTGGAGAACCTCCACAGGGAGGCCTAGGGATGGGTACCGAAACCTGGTATCAAACGGGCCCCAGGGCTGAATTATGAAATCGGTTCTACTGTCTGCGCTGGAGACATTAAGAAAATACATTTCCTGTTTATATAGCCTACATAACGTTATCTTGCACTTTTTATCTCAACAACTCTGTTTCTAATTTGCAATAAGGTAAGACATCCGTCTTATGTGCGAGAGACCCTCTTAGCAACAATGTTGAACAAAACACTCAAAAGTCCGGTTACACAAGTCGATGCTGACAAGTCCTTTGCACGTGAGGGCGGAAAAACACGAACCATCTTTGGAAACTCCTAGTGAAGGTGCGTCACATCCAGGCGGAGAAATGCACAGTCTAGGTCATGGTTCATCTCTCATGTCCCCATCCACCTCAGGCACCTCAGGTATGTTATGCTAGCAGCCTAGAGCCCACAGGAGTTAAATAGATTATACAAACATGGATTAATGATTAAAAGTAACCATTCTGCTCACAGATTAGAGCCCGTAACCACATATCAGGCTGAGTCCTTACAGTAGCGGCTCGGGTTCGGGTCCGGTCCAGGTTCGAGTCCGGCCCAGGATCTTTGCTGCAGGTGTTTCGGGGTGCAGGGGGCACTCTTGAAGACCTTCTTTGACTCTGTGGTGGCATCAGCCATCTTTTATGGAGTTTTTTGTATTTTTAGTTTTAATAGCTTTTTTTATAACTTTTCTTTATTGTTTTTGTTTATCATATCTTGATTTTCTACTTACGTCTCTATTGCACTATCCTGTATGCTGCTGGGACAATGCAAATGTCCCCGCTGAGGGATTAATAAAGGATCCTCTCTCTCTCTCTCTCTCTCTCTCTCTCTCTCTCTCTCTCTCCCCTGCCTTTCATGTCTCTCTACTGTCCCGTCATAACAACATAAAATGTTTATCCTATGATGGCGCTAGATGAAAAGTCGGAGGATCACCAAAGTTATTACAATTCATCAAGAATGTGTGAACCACATTTCAATCCATCCCATCCATCCCCCTGGAGTCGCCCTTCTGGTGTGGCTAAAGACAGTTTGTCTGAGGACAAGTGTTTGTAAATTCGCAACCGCGTACAATACTGTGACAAGCTGAGGCTCACAATGCTGCATCAACAACGTACACTATAATGATGACCACATACATGCATCTGTATTCATTTGTTCCGTTGCAGAGCTCCCTCCACATGCTGTCCAAATGCTGCGCTGATGCTCACTTGAGTTGTGGAAAAAACAAAGCAACGTTGCACACCACGGGCAGTTCTGCAGGCCTGAGAGATTAGAACATTAAACACAAAAACAACGGGGCCGGCTCTGCAGCCATAGCAGAACCAAAGGAGGGACTAGAAACTCACAAGCCCCCGCTCATAAATCATGGTCACTTTGTCAAAAGAGCCAGTAAACCCACGATGAGATCGTACCGCTAAGACTTTACCAGTCGTGAGTAAGCCAATGACAGGTGAGGGGTCAAGTTATTTTGTTTGCAGGATATTGTAAAGGAACACAGTCCTTGTGGGACAGTTGTCCACACAAACAACAGGGCAGTTGTTTTGTATGTGCATGAGCTGGTTTGGTGACCCTGAAACCGGGGGTTGAACCTCATCGAACTACAGCCGTGCCTGTTTCCATCTGCCTCTTTTCCCCTCTTTTACAAACGGTCTTGTGTTTGGACTTAAATGTCATAATCGTTTGGTTTAGCCTCCTAATGCACTTTAAGCCATTTTCCGACACAGCACATACACACATGTGCGTACACACACCTTGTAGATGTTGCACTGTGTACTAACAAACAGCATGTGTTTCATTAAGGCTGTACGACCAGCAACTGTCAGTTGGACAGCCTTAAGGTGCAGGTGATGGGGACTGACTGAAGTCCTGATCCCGCGTGTCGAGGGTAGACGGAAAGTCACCTGAAGAAAATAACAGGGAATGGAAAGAACACAAATGATGAACTCACTCAATGAGGGCCACTGGAAACCTGGAAAATATTTACATGCTTTTAATATCCCAAATAATGAATGTCTGCAGAGGAGAAGATCGTTGCTGTAGTTCCAGCAAGTTCTCTTCTGCGTGTACACAGATAACAAAGCAAGATGGAGTGATGCTTGGCACAAAGTCATGTAAATTGTCTGAGGGGTGGGGGGGTGGGAGGAGTTGCTTTATTTGCAGCTTGCGAGCACCGAAACGCCCACAGCAACAAGCAGTGGTGGACGGGGTTCAATTGGTTCACTTTCCAGCGGGTCTTCGCCGTTATAGCGCCGCTACGCGACAACATAGTGGCGTCAGGAGCCGACTGTCATTGGAGTTGTTCTTGACTTTGACTTTAAAAATCAGCAAGTACGCAATGACACAATGCACACATATCGCTGTCTTTTTAGGTGTGTATAATGCGGCCCAGCATCTCTGGAAATTACATTCTACAGTCCATTCATTCATTCATATTCAGGCAGCACATGTTTTGTGTCCAGTATGCTTAGTGGCACGGCTGTTGAGGTCATACCTAAGAGCTCTTCTCAACTGTAAGCAAGTGTAGTTGCCTAACCATTGTTTGAATAAATCATTTGACATTGGCATCGACATGTTATGAAAATGATCCAATATCAGTGTTCTGACTGGTGACAATGGAGGGCACGCGTGATGCTGTGTTTTGGCCGAGCAGTTTATATATTGTGCCATTACTGTACACCTGTCGGCCACAGTATTATATCTTATTTTTGAGAGCTAAGAATTCCATTGCCAAAGATTGCTTCACCGTAATCGTTGTGCACATTACAATAAAGAACTCGCGAAAAGCCACAAGGAAGGAACGTAGACCTGTGTATAACCAAAACTGATTATTGGAAACAAAAATTAAGCAATGGGGCTGTTTAATTAATGAGCACAATATCAGATTACTGTAATGCAAAGCATGGTCGGCGAGGCTCGTGGTGTTTGCGCCGTAAAATCACAACATGCTGCGACTAAACGTGTACATAAATTGCAATAAACTGTGAATAAAAGTTGAATATTGGACCAGGATCGGCTTCCAAATTATTTGTCATGTCAGAAAAACGTGCTTTGTAGGCCCACCCAGCTGAACTGTGCCCTCTGAGCCCTCCCTCACTCGCCATGTACACATCCTGGAGGTTCAGCACCAGGAGCAGTCCAGGAGCTGACTGAGTAATGAGCTGCTGTCTCGGTAAATCAGGTGCCGAGCACCACAGCAGATTCAATTAAAACCACAGCGCGAACATTTGCACAGTGTCATTTTTTTTTTTAACCCAAACCTGACCTCGCCTCGAGTTCGGAATTCGCAGTCAAAGGAGCACAGAGCAAAGCTAATCTTACATGTCCTTTAAATGGAGCTTTAAATGGTCTATTAGGCGGGTTTACATTCCTGAAGTGGGCTTACTGGGGCTGCGTGAGGAGAGGCAGACTGGGAACAGGGGATGGATGTATGAAGAGGCAGAGTGAGGAGGCTGTGAAGGAGTCACGGCGAGAGATGGGTGATCCTGGAGAGGACGAGGTAAAGGATGATAAAGGCGGAGAACAGCTTTGCGAATTAAAACTCCCAAACGCAGGTTTTTGTTTGTTTTGAGAGTACGAGTTGAGATATCATGAGTCACACTTTCCAGATGGCTCAGCGTTTTCACTCCCAGCGCAAACGCACTGGCTGTGTTGGTGGGACGCTCCGGTTCAAGTGGCCACATTTAAAGGCACTGCTCAGATTTGTGAAGCTTCTAGTCGTTTGCACAGCTTCTACTGTCTTGGGTTTTCATGTATGTTTCATAGGTTGCAAACCAATGTATGGAGCACATTTTCTAACACACACGATGAGCGATGAGTCACTTAGTTTGCACAGTTTGTTATTGTGCTTTCACATACGTAGCCTCTGTATAATTAATGCAGCTTTCAGGCGGGGAGTAAGGCGACGTGTTCACATGTGCTGCCTCATCAGATGTATTCCTATCTCCGACATTTACATGGCAGTACTCAAATCAGCCGTGCAGTATAAAAGACCCGGGCCCTGTGAATATGCAGTGTCTTTCTCTCTCTGAACTGTGAACCCTAACCCTAACCGTGGAAATTATGCCTTGAGACTTTCAGTAGCCTTTAAATTCTCAGTAACATCATAAGACGGTGACAGATGTGCCTCTGATGAAAACTCATGAGGCCAGTGCCGCACTTTTAATCTATATACCAATATTAAACCTTTCTAATACAGCCCAAGTTGCGTTCACGTACAGTTTCCTCAGATTGCTTCCTACCATGCTCCTCACTTAGTAGCCTGACTTGAAGGAAATGATTTTCACAATTATCGAATCACTGGCTATTTTGCTCCAATCCTACTGCAATACTGTTTATTCACCTTTTTTTTTTCACTAAAAAATGTAAAATTGTAGATGAAAACCCATGTTGGGGGCCCTGGGTAGTTAGTTTCACCTCTAGTTTCAGCGCTGCCCCCGATTCCAACATTTTTGGTGGGGTAAAATGGGGTAAAATACAACATCTGGGTGGTCTGACAAAATGAAACAGCCATAGCTGAATCAACACCACGAAACACCTACAGGAAGAAAAACAAACCAAGAACAGAGAGAAGATTCCGAGTTACCAGTTTATTAGGTACACCTTTAAATCTTGTGCAATCAAACAGCCCACCTGAAAACTCCGTAGTCATGGCACAGATAGTACCAGTAAAATGGTTTGTTCTTAGGTCTCTAGGGCATTCAATTGCCACTGAGCCTCTATACCGGCTACTAGTCTGACTCACCGGATGTAGTCTGCCATTGGCCGACTATGTCAGTCGGAATTCTCCTCCCCTTCCGCTATCTGCGTGTTACCGTTTTTTGCTAGGGCACCATCGCTGTATCCTGGGCTTAGCGTCACCCAAGACGATTGTGATTGGTTTAAAGGAATACAAACAAGCCAGAGCGTTTTTTCCCCCCTCCTATCCCATAATAATAATGGGTTGAGCCAGACCTGTCTCCGAAGTGTGGAGATGGCAGTTTTGCATTTTGATCCTTTATTCATTTTTTTGGTGTTCTTTATGACATCCAGAGGAGGCTTTATGTTCTTGTTTTGTTTTTTAATTTGTTCCGTGTTTTAGTTCAGTTTTTGCATTTGTCTTGCGGTTGTTGTAACCACGGAAAACTATGTAATTCGGGGGGGGGGGCTGCAAACGCAAAGCGCGTTTTCCCCCCAAAGGGCAGCGGACACACGGCGAGAGGGGCTGGCATCCAAACTCGCTGAGCCCCGAGCTGCAAGGACAGACGTCCACGGTAAGCTACATGACGTTGCATCAAAACAACAACACTGTGCGAGGAAACGGGATCTGGGACCTGTGCTGTCCAGGGTGTTTGATTAGTGGGGCGAGATTAGAATCTCTTTGGAATGAACTCGCCTACAAGTTTAATGATAAGAGCTTCCACATGAAGCTTGCATACCGATCTGAGACCCCTTTAGTGCAACACCAGCTGCTGACTTCAGCACTGCAGAAGAGGAACCTCTGATTCAACAATGGTACTTTTCTTTTTCATACATACTGTATGATTGTTGGCAGGAGCCTGAGAACTAAGGACTTCAATGCCAACGACTGCTTGTGCATATGACAACAAAGGACTTGAACTTGAACAATGAGGCTGCAGTTTCAGTCCAAGAGCTTGGCTGGGCCTTTGGATTGGAGTGGAAAGGGCGACCTACTTGCGAGGCCAGACGGCCCTGGTTATACTCGTTTTTACCAGATCCCTGTCCTGTGACCTGTGTGAGATTTTTCTGTAGTTGCCTCAAACGAGACAAAATACGGGTCAAAGCCAGACATCGGAAAATGAACCGACAGCTACGAGCCGCCCCGCTGCAGCACAAAGCGAGCCTGCGCCCAGTCACCGAAAAAGACTGCTGGATCAGAGGCGCGAGTCCTGCAGGGAACTTCAGGCTCAGGTTTTTGCATTTTCTCAGGGAGTTTGTGAGCCCGCAGTTCTCGCACAGAGAGGTCACTTTGAGAAAGATCTGTTGAAATCCAAAATAGAATGCTGTTAAAATGCTTCACGTTCATTGTGGTCGTGATTCAGGCCAAAATATGTGCGGGCACTTTCAATGCTTCTCTCTTCTTTTTTTTTTTTCAGTAAAATGCCACACGCTTTCAGTGCTGTATTGATTACAGACATTGTTGCAAATGCATGTTTGCTCCTTGTTCGTAGGTGCCTTGCTCAAAACTGCTCAAAAAAGGCAACATCACTTACTGGAGACCAACCTACCTTTTCTGTGGTAACACTGACGTTTGAAAATATCCAGTTTTGTTCTAGGGACCATCACACATGGCAAATTGAACTCATTTTATTTTATTATGAATGTTATGAGCCCTTGAATTGTGTTGTAGAAATAAAGTTTATTGTTTTGTTTGTTTTTTATGTGGACTGAGATGCTGGAAGCGTCACCACTGATCAGCACACACTAGACTAAAGTTTGAGCTGTTGCCTGTCAACAATATGCACTGAATTACAAATTGAATTTCATTAGCTGAGGAGAGCTGGGGTGTTGATAAAGACATTTAATAGAGGAGATAATTTTCCAAAAATGACAGTCATGCTGTTTTACCTCCTTCTGCTTACTTTTCCTCAACGAGTTGTGAGCAGAGCAAAATAACACGCAGTTCATCGTAGGTGGGAAACTGCTCTGAAATGCCACCATGTAACAGTTTTCGCTCATGAGCAATGCTAACATGGCAAACGCTCCTTCACAGCTGCACACAAGGTGGCCATTGTATGGTCGCCGCGTATTCAAATGGTACATGCGGTGGCTATTGTGGCTATGCATTTGTCAGACATGCAGAAATGCAACCTTCCAGCGGTTGGAGGTGATAAGGAGCTCAGGCTGGCCGCCGTGCAAACAGTCCGAACAATCATTCTCCAAGCCACAACACACAGCGATATGTAGGCAGGAAAGAGTGTGAGGCAACGTTCACACACACACACACACACACAGACCCCATGTTTGACACAGGATTACACTCTTCAGCCTGCGTTTGACCCGATCATACCAGACTGCTGCCGCTGTTTCATACCTAGTCCAGACCTGGAGTGTGTCAACTGTAATGCAAAGAGCATTACAAACACAGTTCAACCAGAAAAGACTCAAGAATAAGGATTTGACAGGAATCTTCAACTCGAGGTCCACTTACTAGCTGTCCACTGTGCTATCAACCACATCTCCCCCTCTCTCGGTTTCTCTGAATGGCATTCTGGGAATTTTAAAGGAATAAACCACATAACATCTATCTCAGATGGATTACTGCCTTGTGTAAAAATCAAAGGTGTGTTTAATCGTTGTTTTAATGGGTAATTTAACATCTGGCCCGAGGGACAACAGTTGAAAATGAGCCTTTTGGTTAACACTGGCACATTTACAGTGATGCCGATGAATGAAAATACATAAATGAAATGAAATAAAACGGGGCCGTTCTTTTTGCTGCCAGCTGGTTCTGGTTTGAACATGACGTCACAACTCAAAGAGCTAGTCGAGGGCCATTTTTAGAGGGCACGCTCACAAACACACACACACACACACACACACACACACACTACCTATGCATTTTTGCCAAGTAAGCCATAGTTCCACCCAAGCTCTGTGGCGTGTGGTTATAAGTCAGTCAGTGACGTCTTTGGATGTCTGAGAGCGGCAAAACAGCTGCCACCCTCAATGTTCATTTACACGCTAAAAATAAGCCCAGCAACCATAACACGCACTTGGTCTTACCCAGTAAAATAACAATCCCTTTTGGAAATGTAAGACAGAAAATGGGAAATTATATTGTGGGCATGTTCTCTGTAGCAGCGAGCTAGGCTGCTTGCCTTAGTTGAAGAAAGTGAAGAAAGAGGTAAAAAGAAGGTAAAGGCTTTGAGAACGAGTTAATGTAAATCTTGAAAGTGCTGGTGATCACTGATGATGAGCCATTTTCAGATATGTTGGCAGAAGTAAATATTGGACCAATTCTTCACAAGCCACATATCTTCCGAACACTAAAATGCCATTTTTCAGACCTGACAAATCCGGAGAAAATTTACTTTGTTCGAGACCTGGCATCACAGATTTCACTTCTCGCTGCCGGTTAAAAATAAAAACTGAAATCAAACGTGTGTTTCTTTGCTTAATAACACTATTATCGTTACTATTATAAAGAAGAATATTATTAGACGGATGAAACGGCGGCGGGGAGGCGACCACGCCCACTTAGGAGACAGGAAGTATATACCATTTCAAACCATTGGCGCAGCTTGTAATGCGTCATCTTCTGTTACAGAGTATCTTTGGCGTCACCTGGCAGGGCGGCACTGGCGCAAAGTACTTCCTGTGACTGGTATTCCCATATGTTGACAGTGACACCTAGCCTTCACAATGGGAACTGCATTTTTAAACAGTCAACAAGCCAAATATAATAATAATATAATAATAAATATAAATTAAGGTGTCGGGCCGCACATGGCTTCTGCGCCATACTATGGACACCCCTATTGTACAGCATGTGAAATGTCTTAGTTTCTAGCATCTTAATGTAGTAAAACTATATGATATCATGCAATCACCCGCTGAAAGCTGGATATGAAACCCAGAGTTACAGCGTGGGCACCTTTGACCACTGAGCTACCAGGATTTTCATTTGCTTAATACAGGTAATAGTTTTAAAAGGGGGTTATCCGCTGTTTGCCTGGCAACCTCAAAGTGATGACAATTAAACAACAACAACATATGATATCTTAATTAGTGAGCTTTCGATGTGCACGTAGGCAGATTATTTTTTAACCTTTGTACAGAGCCAGGCTAGCAGTTTCCCCCTCTTTCGAGGCGTTATGCTAAGCTGAGCTAACTGGCTCCGACCTGTTTTTAAAAAGACGGTGATTGTCTGATTTTATGATTCCACTTCCCAGTTTTTAGTATTTTAAGTTTAGAATATTTCTTTGGTCAAAAGTTGGATGTCCGTCTTCATTCTGGTGAAAACACCACAGACAACAATGTAAATAAGTCAAGGACTGTAGCCAGTCTGATATGTTGTATTTTATAAATGTATTTGAATACTGTCAATAAACCAAACAACATGCCCTGTCTGCACTTCCCACGCATCAATTGAATAAAGGAATCATTTGACATCTCTAGCGCTGGTCTGTATACCGTCAGCTAACTGAAATTATAATGAATAAATCATTAATGAAAGTTTGACGCCCCCCCACCCCCTCCCACACACACTCCTCTCCCTCTCTAACTCTGAGCCACATGTGGTCTTCAAGCTGCAGCCCGGCTCTCGGCGCACATGTGGTTTGGTTTAGTGCTGTGGAAAGATTAAATAGGAAACTTGGAGAAGCGAAAAAGAGCCGCGTCCTTACATATTATGAAATTTAACTGCATCTCTCGGAAGCCTTTATCAAAGCTACAGTACACTACGGCACTGAATACCTCCTGAGCCCTATCACTCTCCTTTATCTGGATTATGACTTGGTTTATGTGGTGTTCAGCAGGCCCTGCCAGTATAAGCCGCCAAGGCCTTCTGAACAACTGAACAGTTTTAAGCACATGATGCAATCCTCCAGAAATGTTACAATAGTTAAGTCTGAAAAACTCTCATCGTAAAGTTAAAAGATCATGTATGAATGCCATGGTTATGTTTGGCAGTACAGGTAAAGCTGTGCAGGGTGATCCACGTATGTATCCGAGAGCACAGAGGAATATACATAAAGTCACATCTCACTCAACTGCGGGTGGCATGATAGCGCAGTGGTTAGCACGGGAGGTAGAGCAGGGTAGGGCGGGCTCGGGGTTTGAGCTCCAGTTCCTCCTGGTATGTCAAAGTGTCCCTGCGCAAGACACTGAACCCTAAGTTGCTCCTGATGGAGGCCAGCACCTTGCATGGCCGCTTGGTTGCCATCGGTGTGAGTGAGTGCGTGAATTACCCGTGAAGTATGAAAAGCACTATGTAAGTGGGACCATTTAACTGTATCTAATGTATTTTCCATATTTGAATAGCATACAGTGCACCACATTTGATTCATTATAACATTTGCGGCAAGTGAAGCTAGCATGGCGGAGGGAGAAGTCAGCACAACTTGTGGCAGTGAGAGTAAGCAATGTAATGCTGATGTCAGTGAAAACCTCATATATCCAACTTCAATCTTGTTTTCAGTTTGATGAAAATGTGTTATTAACACAAGCCAGCAGCTCTTGATATGGTTTTATTACTGGTTGGAGTGTTTTTCCAACCACGAGAAGCATGTAATTCTTCAGCAGTGTGTGGCAGGTAACCAGCACAGCAGTCAGCAGTGTGTGGCAGGTAACCAGTGTGTGGCAGGTAACCAGCACAGCAGGCAGCAGTGAGTGGCAGGTAACCAGCACAGCAGTCAGCAGTGGCGTGTGGCAGCTGGCTCGCCTAGAATGTGGTGCTCCCAGCCTAAAAACACCAGCCTGTGGAGACATCAGACTGGATTGGATATTGTTTAGATCAGTTGACCGTCAGTTTAAGTGTCCTGCCAGAACTAACATGCTTTATTCTCTTTAGTGGGTAGTATAGTAATATGCTAAAGCGCTGCTAAACTGAGCATGTAAAGTGGTAGGGGGTTTTCTGCGTCAATGAACCGTTATACTGTATTCTTTAACTGATCAGAAATCCCATGTCAGTATTTTATGGGAGGCGGGAACACAACATAAACTGGAAGAGACCATAATAATGCTGTCATAGATTTTTCATAATTCATGTGATGTCAAAAAAAAAAAGGTGAGGCCACAGTTCTGTCCATTTTTACTGCAGTGTTAATCAACACTTCTTCTTGGAGAAACCAAGAAGTCAAATTCTTCCCCCAGATGTTTTGCTGAAGGAATAAAAGCATCTCTGTTAGCGTTATCTGACGCTCTAGTTAGCCCGCTAAAGCTAAACCCACCCGACGGACAGTATAAGAGGCAACTGCCAGAGTTTCGGATTGACAGCTGGGGTGTGTTGCAAACACTATAGCAGAGTGACATGACCACTGCCTGTCCGAACCATTACAGTCCACTACAAACAGGAAAGCAGTGCTTGCAATAGGCGAGACACAACACCTGTAACTGTAAATGCATCTTTGATGACATTCAAACAGCTGTAACCTGAATGACTAGGAGACATAAATATTGAAAAAAAAATGCAACAGAGTGACAAATGACGTGAAAGTGTTCCTGAAACTAATACACATTTTTTTTGTCAAAATTCAAACCGATCGGTGGTGCATTCAAACCACAGCGATGACGAAGAGAATGGCCTGCAATGAAACCAATCAATCAGTGGTTAAAACAGAAAAATATTTATTGGTTAAAATAGCTTTTCACAGACACAATTAATGAGTTTGTTTTTTTTTGTTGTTTTTTTTTGTCTTGCTATCATGCATGTACACTGTACAACAGTGGATCCCCATGGATTAGCATTGTCCGAATAACTGCAACAAATGACTATTGCTCCTGTTCTGTCAATGGAAGACATCTTCTCACAGAACTAGTCGATGAAACCAGTGGCCAGATGTCTGATATTATGCACTGAAGTGATTTCTGTGTTATAAAATAAATTAGTAACATGTATATCAGAAAACTCTCACCAAGATCTCAGTGCAAACGCCATTGTAGCTGAAAGATCCATGTAACATGTAAGTACCGACAAAATGATGCACGAATGACAAATTAAAAGAAAAAAAAATTACAATAAAAAGAAAGTAAGCCCAAATTGAGATTTATTTTGGTAGTTGTGGAGCTACATTGGCATACGTTTTAATATAACTGACTAAATATTAGTCCAGATCTATAAGCAGTCTTCTAAAAACTCACATTTTTATTGTGACACAGTTAGCTTGATTTACAGTACTAAATATCTATTTCTCAAGCAGCAACGATTACATAAGAGTCTGAAAAACAAAACAATACCTACAGAACAGGAAAAAAAAAAGAAAAAAAAAAGCATTCACTCAAATATGTAAAACACAGATAATCATTCTACTGTCTTTCTCTACTGCCAACAAAAGGATGAAAAACAAGAACACCTGTCGAATCAGTGACAAGACGCCTTTTCTTTATGGAACCCACATAAACGAAGCCTGAACCCTCAGCCCTGCCACTCTCACATACACCCAACCCCCCCCCCCCCCCCGCACCAAAAAAAAGAAGACAAATAAAAGCTCAAAATGAAAACATAACACCACATAAATTCAAAGTTTATCAGGAAACAACAGTCCACGCTGACCGACAAAGTTACTGAAAGAAAAAGTGTTTTGCTGTCAATAAATATACTGTTTGTGGGGAGTTTATGTCAGATGTTTTCCGCGAGTAAGAGATACTGGATAGTAGTCAATTTGTCCTCTTAGTGGTAGGTGTCCTACAGATGCCAAGCAATAAATATTCACTACAACTGGTATTAAGCGTTCTCCCCAAAACCCTTGCTGCAGGATGCAGGTCCCACGCGAAGGATGCGCAGAGTGGTCGACACCTTACATGCTCTTGCTTTTCTTTGTCTACGAGACGGCGCCGTCACAGCGACTCCTGTCTCCGTTGTCACTGAGTGTGAATGAGCTGAACTGAACTGAGAACTGGTGAGAACAGAAGAAGGTGTATTAATGATGTTGATTCGCGCATAAATCAAGCTTTTGTTACGAAACCAAGCTATCCTCCGACGCAAGCGTGTGCCCGTGTGTGTGTGTGTGTGTGTATTACTGATGTTGTGGGGACGCACACCAGCCACATTGTGTTGACTCGACAAAACACAAGTCCTCATGTACGTAAATCCTTACATTTTAGGGTAAGTCTCCAGGAAATGAACGTAAGTCAATGCAATATCCTCTGAAGTGATGGGAACACGACTGTGCGTGTGTGTGTGTGTGTCTCAGTGAGGCTTTACTACCACCTGGGTTTTCTTTCCCTATTTCATCATTACTGTTGGTCTTCTAGACACGCTTTATATTAAAGCCAGGGACGGGGGACCGACTGTCCTCTCTCAGGAGCTACGGTGGCAGCAGTCTGCAGTTATACCTTATTAGGGACGAGGACAGGGAGTGACCTCAACACCGGACAGTTTACTTCCTCTCTCCTACCAAAACTTTTTTTTTTTTTGTTAACCATAAAGGAGATATTTTCCTAACCTTAACTAAACAGATTTAGTTCCCTTACGTTACACTTTCATACGAGTCTATTTTGGAAGGGTCACACGGGTAGAAAACTGTTCGTGGCTGCAGGTGTTAAGAATTATCGTCTGCCATCTGAACGGACATTCTGGATGTGTGTTCAAATTCAGCTTTCAAATGATGTGGTTTAGATCACTTGGCTAAATGAAGGGATTTGGGACATGTGGACATTTGTTTCTTGCCCCCTTACCAGACCTGTTTCTCAGTTTATTTGGACAGGGACTGTGCTCATTGAATTAACAGAAGAAAAGCACTTTATATGAACCAGAGTTAGAGAGAAGGCACTTTTTTTTGTTTTTTTTTCACCTGGTCGAAAAAAAAAGAAAAAAAGACACGACCAGGAAGGCATCCTGTTGTAAAGCTGTCGCCAAGCCTTCAGATCGCCAACAGGAGGAGGGAAACGAGACGAGAACCGAATGGTCCTTTAATGTAACCTTGGCAAGTTAAAACCAAAACCAGTCATTTTGACCAGCGTGGACCTCTGCTCTTGAACTGACCGCTGACTGGTTTTAAGGAGCGCCTCTGTTGGGACTCTCGCAGCATTCCTGTGGCTGTTCTGTTCTCCTAAAGCCGGGTTAGCGCCGCTAAAAAGTTACGGTGAAAGTCATTGAAAACACATTTGAAACTTGTACCTTTTGACAGTGTTACATAACAAGTTTAAATGTCTCTTTGATTGACTAAGAGTCTCTATGCTGAAGACAGTGATTGAGGTTAGCCCCGCCTCTCGCGTGAACCTATGCGGTCGAGTGTTTCCTGCCTGATTCTCTGGCTGCAGCCACATATCACCGTCAGCCAGGCATAGGTGGGGGGGGGGGGGGGGGGGGGGGGACCCTGGGGCTTACACATCCAGGTCGTCAGGCCTGGCCCGGCTGCTCATCCGGCTGCTGGCCCGGCTACAGGGCCTGGCGTCCATCAGCGCCAGCGGCTGCAGCTCATGCCCTGCCGATGAGGACAGTTTCTTATGCTCGTGGGTGTCGTCGGGGAAGTCAAAGGCCTGCGCGTGGGAGTTTGAAATAGTGCTTCCTCCACCGTTCTGGCCGAGCCGGTTCTGCTCTGTGGAGTAGTTGGCCCAGTTCTGCTCATTGGCCTGCTTATTATAATTACGGCACGAGCCGGTTCCCCGCTCCCCTGTGGCCAGCTTGTAGCCCGGTGGGGACATGGGTGAGAGCGGGGCAGTCGGGGAGGAACAACCGTTATAGTAGGCGTACTTGGTGGTGGACAGGTCTTTAGGGGTGGGGCTCAAGGTGCCGCCGCTGGGGTAGAGTGTGGGCGGCTGTTTGCTCTTCACGCGATCCTTGATCCTCTTAAAAAACACATAGAAAAGCTCAATGACGTTGAGCAGCAGGGACACCAGCGAGACCACCAGCATGAAGATGATGAAGACGGTCTTCTCTGTGGGACGGGACAGGAAACAGTCCACCCTGTGAGGGCATGGGGACCTTTCACAGGTGTAGACTGCGGCCAGGCTGAAGCCATATATGTACCACTGGATAACCAGGAAGCCCACCTCAAACATGGACTTGAAGAAAATGCTGACAATGTAGGTTCTGAGCAGGGCCCCCTTCATCTTCACTTTGCCGTGCTCCTCGATGCCATACTTTAGCTTTTTCATCTCAATTTTCTTCAGCGGGATGTCAACATCGCCTCCGTCGTTTTGCACGGCTTTCAGCTCCTCCTCCTTCCTGTTGAATTTCTGCTCCTTCCGGTTCAGATAGAAGACGTGAGCCAGGTACAGGAGCGTGGGCGTTGACACGAAGATGATCTGGAGGACCCAGAAGCGAACATGGGAGATGGGGAAGGACTTGTCATAGCAGACGTTCTCGCAACCAGGCTGCTGCGTGTTACATTTAAAGGCAGACTGCTCGTCTCCCCAGGCGGATTCCACTGCAGTACCTAGGACCAGGATCCTGAAGATGAAGAGGACCGACAGCCAGACCTTCCCCCCGGCAGTAGAGTAGGCCTGGACCTTGTCCAACAGACGACCCAGAGCACTCCAGTCGCCCATTCTTGGGGAGCGTTAGCTGGTGAAAAAGAGGACATTGTTGAGACTTGTTTTCAGGCTTACACAGATACAGTGTTCACACATGGAGTTCCGATTTCTAGGGAGGATCAACATCCTCGGCGTTCGGCATTTTGGCAGCATAATGCGATTAAGCAGCAGCATTATTGTTGAAGGAGACAAAAGTAGGTGTTTCCTGGCGCAAAAAAAAAAACACAAGTTAATCCAATTACTGAGCGCAGGACAGAAAACATGGAAAAGTCTGGTCGGTTTACGCAACACTGGCCTTTAAAACCCCCCAGGCAAGGACGGTGAAAGTATGAAACACAATGTGACTCATTAAGTGAATGGAACCTTTAAGGGTTCTTCAGAAGTAAAACATTAAAAAATGATGGGGCGCGTTTGAGAAAACCAACCCCGGCGATCGAAGCATGTAACCGGCGTGACTTCTCTCGGTCATCAACCTGCTCAGTGCTGCTGGGAAACCCCCCCCCCAAAAAATGACACCCATATTTCAGTCACATGAGAGGATTCCACCGGTACTGTTTCTGCTGCTCTTAAACCTCGTCCTCGGGGCTTCATGCCACGCCGAGTGACAATACCTGCACTTTCAAAAGTGTGTGTGTGTGTGTGTGTGCGCACACTCACTGTTCTTACTGAGCAGTAACAAAATGATCTGCCTCAAATACCAAGAGTTTTTTTTTTTTTTTTTTTCCTTCCCCGGTCCCGCAACTCCTCTATAGCTGCTCCTGTCTGTGAAGGAGAGAGCAAAGCCCCCCCCCCCCCCCCTTAACGAGAGCTGATCTCTGCTGGGTAGTGAACGCAACAGGGCTTCAGAGAAAGGCAGAAAGGCTACTGAGCGCCGCTGCTGCCAAGCTGTTCGGGGGGGTGCACTATGCTGCCTGACTGTGTGCCTGATAAGTGTGTGTGGTAGGAAGCCCGGTGCTCATGGAGACGCCCTGCGGATGCACACAACGTTTCTTCTGGGAACATCAGCCCACTGCAGAAGCATGGCATCAGCGGATTTCCTGTTGACAGTTTACGTGACACGGTGCAGTCCAGAGCTCCCAAGGGCCGGCCTTCCAAAACCAAACTTTCACAGTTCCAAGCTGGTGCTCGTCTGGGCTCATCCCCTGAAACTGCCAACCCCCCCCAGCCCTTAATCAAAATGAACCCCATGACTGGTCTGCTATAGGACGCAGTGTCGAAGAGTCTCGAAGCTGCTCTGGCTAGGTGGTCATTAATGTGAATTAACAGAACACACACTGCGCAACGGATCGTAAGTTAAATACATTTGTAATAATCAGCACAAATACCAAAGAAAGGGGGGGGTGGGGGTATTTAAGTGGTCGCCAGTGGGTCCTCAGCAGAACTGGCAGTTTTTACAATAATTTAATGATAACCCACAAAATGTAAAACGGTTTTAATCAGTTTTAATCTTCCCAGCTCAACCGTTCCACGGTAATTCTATAATCTTGTCAGGAATCTGATGGAGGTTCCAAAGTGGGTCTCGCCCCCTGCCCGCCCCAACCCTAGTCGGAAATGAAAACGGCAAAGAAGTGCTGTTAAAGGTCGGAGCGGATCTGACGAGGTAAAGATAGAGACATGTTACTACAGAGAGCATGGGTTTGGAGGTGGGGGGGGGGGGTTCCTTGGCCTTCATAAGGACGTTAATGTGGTTTTAAGTAGGAAGCTCCAGTCAGATCCAACATGATGCCCCAACAGTTGCTCTCACTTATCTCACACCTGGAAAACACAGGAGTCACCTTCAGAGTGTCGATCTTCAGCCCGTCAGAGTTAAGACTGGGGGAGTCTGGGGGGGGAAGAAGTTGTTCTCACTATTGTTATCAGACAGGAGAACATCCCGCCACTTTTCTACATGACCGAGTTTGTCTGGCGAAAGACACAAAATGACCACGACAGACAAGAACAATGGGGGCTCCAACACAATGCCTCCTCCTCCTGAGCAGAGCCCTTGCAACCGCACTGAGGAGGAAAACTCTCCGGTGCTTTTCTCTATGAGAAAAGTCACAGGACGTGAATGAAAAGCATCCCATTTTTTTTTGTTTGTTCGTTTGTTTGTTTGTTTGTTTGTTTTTTGTTGAGCAAAAGTGGTCTCTGAGCTGTGAGAGAAGCAGGGACCTTTTTGAACCTTGGTTAAGTTCAAGTCCAGTGGGGCCCACCACTGCGAGCGCCACCAGCAACAGGAAGCTTCAGGATGGGGATTTAAAAAAAAATTTAATTAAATTTTAAAAACGGTATAAACGTGATGCGTTCAGGATCATAAATGAATGGAGAAAAAAAAACTCTCTTCATGACATATTGCTCCCTGGAGATGTGCTCTTTCTGACGGCTTCATTCAAAAGGAAACGCGAGCGAAGCGGACAAAAACGGTGCGGGGAGCGTTTAACGCCACTGCGGTGCGGTGCGGTGCGGTGCGGTGTCTAAACGGGGAGCGACGTTACCGTTACTGGCAAAGTTTCTTCTTAAACTTTATCAAAAGGCAAAGAGTCTCTAACTTACCTGGAGGTTAGAGAGAAGGAAGAAGGGAGGGGGGGGGGGGCCCAAATGGGACTTTCTGTTGTTGTTGTTGTTGTTGTTGTTGTAGTTGTTGTCTCCGCCACTTGATAGAAGCCACTCTCTGGAGAAGTTGAAATCCAAGTTTGGGACCAGGACCGGGGGGGAAGACTGAGCCGAAACTTGTCAAACTTCCCTTATAAGAGTCAGAGGCGGTGGTCACCTGATCTCTACGTCAGGAGCGAAGCCCCAGTCTGCTGGTGCTGTTGCTGCTGGGAGGAGGACAAAGAGACCGGGACTTCATACGGGACGAGGGAACAGAACGAGAGATCACAAAGACACGGAGTGCGGGGACAGGCCCGCAGACTGTCAACCCCCCCCCCCCACACACACACACACCAAAACGCTCAATAGGAGTCTAAAAACTTCACTTTTACTTCACTTTCCTGCTTAGGCTCGACCTCTAACGCACCATGCAACCGGACAATAGTTCAACCAGCTGAACCCGCCCGTCACAGTAATAACTGTGATGATAACTGACGACAACCACATTCAGCCGACGACACAGTGAAACGTTAAAACGCAGGAGTGTCTTTGATTGACGTTAATCACATTGCCTTTGATTGGACTCATTCAAACCAGTTACTGAGTCTGAAAAAGACTTTTCCAGACGAAAGTGTTATATATTATATTATAATGAGTGCTGCTATATAATAACAGTATATATATATATATTCATAACATAATATATATATATATAATGGCTAAAATGGTCTCGTCTCTACTTCAGTGTTATTTTATTATTCTGTAATATTTTAGAAAGCTTATTGTGATTATTTCTTTCTCCTGATGCTCCTCTGCTTCGGCTCATGAGAAGAAGTCTGGTGTGGTTATGGAGTCTATAATGATTGTAAAAAAAAAAAAATAATAATAATAGTAATAAAAGGTATTATTAGTAGTGGAGTTGAAATACTCTGAATGCTGTTGACAGTCAACCGTTCTTGAGCCTTTTGTAACTTTCCATGAAAGCGCTTGGGTGCACTGAGCAGCGCGCGGCACCACCTAGTGGCGGGAACGATGCAGTGCAGGCGCACGTATTGGAACGTGGTGTGACATAGACTGCGCATGTTTCAGGGTTCAACGGGGTGGGGGTGGGGAGGGGTCACTGGTTTGACAAGCCTCACACACACACACACACACACACTGTTAGGAAGCCGTTGCTTGAGGCAGATCGGACAGTAAGAGTTCAGGTCATGTTCACGTGGCAGTATGTGATAATGAACGTACCATACTTTGGTTAGAGTGTAATTGCTGCATGAGGTGCAGTTTGATAATCGCTTGGAAATTGAAAAAAAAAAAAGATCAGCGCTCACTGTAGTTGTTCCTCCCGCCACAAAAAGACCCCACAAGCGATGCCTGTGCCCAAGTTCCTCGAAGGGCCACCGAGAACCTGGGGGGGCTCCTCCAAGAACTCCAGACGTTCCTCTATGCTCGTAGAGGTGCCTGCGAGAACCTTTGGGATTCGTCAGTATGACAAACTGGTTCATCAAAGAACCCACTTGAATTAAGGTTCCTAGAAGGTCTTTAGGCTAATTTATTTGGATATGCTATACTGCGAGGAACGTCTTGAATTCATGTCACTGAAATAAACCTTTGCTCTGCAAAGGCTCTCTTCTTATTATTCTTCTAATAATAATAATAATAATAATAATAGTAGTAGTAGTAGTCTAATATTATTCATAATAAATTATCCATATCATTATAAAGAGTACAGTCTAGGCCTGCTCTATTTGTACAAGTGTCATGAGATGACTTTTTGGCACTATATGAATAAAATTGAATTGAATTGAATTATAATAGCCAACCAACCTGCACATTGCACTGATTACAATGAATGCAAATAGGCACATTCTATTCCTCAATGCCTCTACTTTGAGAAACCGGCGCATACAAGTTCCAATATATTTTGAATAGTTTGTAGGGGCCCAAAAATCAGGGGACGCCCTATTTATTGCAGATCTAATATTGCTAAGCCTATGGTCGTCATTTTTCGAGAAAGAGAAGCTTGTGCGGGCTACAAACGTCCATACCCATTCGATTAATGAGTATAGACATCGGTCGATAGCGGGCGCCACTGAAGTTTGCGAATTCGAGACAGGTCGTAGATCACAGGTGAGGTCACGACAGGAGTCAGTCTGCGCGGGTAAGCAAAATGGAGCACGGCCGGGCACTGGAGCAGCTAAAACAAGTTCCTCGCATTTCCAGCTTTTGGAAAACATTCATAGGAACAATGACAATAACAACATCGAGGTGGGACAAAATAAAGTGGGCATCACCCGAAGTAGCGATGCTTTTAGGATGACACCCCACCTTTGTGCTTCCAGTGTGAGTGAGAAACGATTACAGAGACCAAATCAATGCATCTTTCTCAAATACTACTTTATTTTTTGTTATGGGCACTCAGCAAAGTGTTTTCACCGTGTCTCATTAAACAAGGAACTTTTTGGTGGTTCAGTTTGAAAGTGGCGGAGGAACCGCTCGAGGTGCTTTGAGGAAGCCCTCAAGAAAAGGTATTTGGAAGAACCCGTTCTGAGGGTTACTTGAGGAACCTTTAGAAGTTCTGCTGTAGTAATGAAAATATTGATAATAATAATAATAATAATAATAATAATAATAATAATAATAATAATAAATGATGATGATGAAACAGCAGTTATCTTAAAGCAAGGTTTATTTACATACATCAGACTTTTGAAAAGTTCAACCATAATGATCTTGAGGGTTGAGAATTTATAATTTGGACAAAAAAAAAAAGAAAACTCGATAAATGCAAAATGTTACACAGGAATAAATACAATACAATTAAATTATGTCAATAAATCCATTTGCCCAACAATTAAATACACAGGGCTGGACTTATACACACCGGATCTGTGACAACAGCAAAAGCCAGCTGTATTTTCGGTTTATTATACTCACACGTTTAGTATCGTATTTCTATTACGTGTACTACGTACACTGTAGATGCAGTCACTATTCTACCTCAGTACAGCCTGCAGAGTGGTATGAGACTCTCGACTTTTTTTTTTTTTTTTTAATCAAGATCTTTTTTTTGTTTTTACAGTGCAAACACACAGAAACAAAAACTATGACACCATACAGCAATGAGAAGTAATACACATAGCACGTATACATTTAACATATGAATAAGACAAGTTAAAAAATATGTACACAAAGAAAAAGAAAGAAAAAGAAAAAAGAGGGAGAAAAAACAGGCACAACACTAACAATAACAGTTACTAAAATAATCCCATTCACTGCCAGTGGCCCTACCACACCAAAAGACTTGAATACGTGAATAGTGTAAGCTGCAGATAAGCTGTACTTTATGACAGTAAATCATTTTACAGAGTCTGGAATGTATTTAAGAAAGGTCCCCAGGCTTCATGAAATTTCCTGCTTGAGTATTTAAGTGAATATCTGATTTTCTCAAGTTTTAAGCAGGACATTATATCTGTTAACCGCTGCATGTGAGTGGACGGGGCAGCGTCCCTCCACCTAAGCAAAATTGCTCGACGAGCCAGAAGGAAAGCAAAGGATAAGGATCGCTGCTTTTCCCGCTGTAAGATAGACTCTCTCGACTTTTACGCATATAAAAGTACGCATTGTAATGTATATACCTTTTTGAACGTCTTCATTTCGTTTTATAGCACAGACTGCCTCAATTACTCCAGTCCATCATTGGAACTGTACAGCCTCCACTTTTATTATCTTAAATTTATGTATACTTCGTGTATCAGGTGTCCTTTTCTTTACTGATGGAGTCGACGGCGTCATTGCAGAGGCCTGTCGGACCCTGAGCAGGCAGAGGCGACAGCGGGAAGCCTCCATACTGGCTGCTCACGGCCCCCCAAGCCGGATTGGAGGGGTGCCGCTGTGAACTGAGCACGTGCTGCTCTGTGAGCACGTGCTGCTCTGTGAGCAGCCGTTTCCTGGTGTCTCTGCTCTTGTTACAGAGCAGGTAGATCATCTCCGTGATGTTGAGGAGCACCGAAATGCCTGAAACTACGAGCATGAAGATGATGAAGATCGTCTTCTCGGTGGGACGAGAAATGTAACACTGGGCGCCGGTGAAACGGGCACAAGGCGGAGACATAGTACAGTGGAAGTAGAGGTCTATGAACACGGGGCCAAAGATGTAGAACTGGCCCACACTGAATCCCACCTCCAGGAGGATCTTGAAGACCAGCTGGGTCATGTAAGTGCCAAAGAGGACGCCTTTTATCTTCACCTTCCCTCTGTCATCTGTATACTTGGGCTTCTTCAGGGCAGTTCCATTTGTGCTGTTCCGCAGCTGCTCCATCATCCTCTTCTCTTTGTGGATGGTGTGGACAGCGTGGCCAAGGTACACCAGGGTGGGCGTTGACACAAAGGTGATCTGCAGGACCCAGTAATGAATGTAGGATATTGGGAACATCCAGTTGTAGCAGGCGTGTTCGCATCCTGGTTCCAGGGTGTCACAGTAGAACTCCGACACTTCGTCTCCCCAGACCTTGTCCGCGGCTGCGCCCAGGACAAAGATCCTGAACAGGAAGAGGACACTCATCCAGATCTTCCCCACTACGGTGGAGTGAGACTGGACCTTGTCTAGTAGAGTGGACAGGTAAGACCAGTCACCCATGGCTGGAAACTAAGGTCTAAGGTAGAGGAGAAACAAACGTAAGACTAGTACAAAGACAAAGCATCATTCTACCTTTATCAAAGTGGTCGCTATTCCTACAAAGACCTTATTAAAGCCAGAGAGAGCCACACAACTACCTAACTCTCTAAAGAGACGACTTCTCAATGAATAAAGTTCTGAGCTGAAAATGGAAGAACACATTTAGAGGATGGTGTCACCTGTCAGGGCTCAGTAGAGTTATGACACCCACTGCAGGATGGATCCATGAATTGCACATGTCACTGTGTGTAGGAAATACAGGAGTAAGCGGACAGACGAGCACATACACGTCTGCCATACTGTTCCATTCGAAAAGCCTTGCATCCTCTCAGTGAGATGCTAAAAAGGCAAGACAGTGGGGTTCCAACATCTTTAGAAAACAGCTGCATCTGTTCTAAATTACACATACTGTTTCAGAAAACATGCTGTTCATCATAACCAATGATACAGCCCCCCTGAGCTCTCTTAAACACAATAGCAAAGTCACATTTCAAGTACAAAATTGAGATGTTCTGTTTTCAAGATTGAGAGCAGGAGAGATAGTGGCGCATCATTGCAAGATTTCACTTTTAGACAGTTTGATAAATGCCGGGGCCCGGATGTCTCAAAAGCTGTGGCTCTATAAATACGTTATAATTCACAGACATGCCGCACGCTTTCCATAGAAGCGAGCTACTCATAGTTTGCAGCAACTAAAACACAGGGTGGCAAACACATGGAAACCTGCACGATAAGAACTTAACGAACAAGTGGTTCAAGGATGGCGAAACATAAAATGTACTTGCCTGTCAGGCGTCAGATATCAGATGCTCTTCGCCGCGAGGCCGCCATGGCAGAAGAGACCCGAGTGTGGGCAGTGGCCGGCGTGAGACTTAAATACGGTTGAGGCCTGTGGGCTTGGTCTGACTGCACACTCCAGCCCGCCCGCTCACAGCTTCTCCTTTCACTCGTTCGAACTCGTGATGATTTTGATGAGTCTGGTGAAATTGTTCCGTCACACTCGGTTCCTGTAAAGGAAGCCTCAGTGACCCCTTAACCCTGTAACGCCTAGTGTATCATATCATATGTGATACATGAGTTTTTGACCTCTACATCATCAGTGTGATATTTTTTTTTCCCTGAAAAACCTGATGTACACAATCAGACACATAAAGTGCACCAGAAGAAATTGAATCCCAGGCAGAAACCCATGCCCCCTGCGAAGGTTTCAAGCTGCTGTTGGCACAAGTGCAGGAAAGGGCAAAATCAAGTGTGGCAGACCACTATCCTCTCCAGAAGCAGGAGGAACACCCCCCCCCCTCCCGCAAAAGGCCAACCTGTGTGCCCCCTGATGTGAGAATGATGGCATTGAAACTCAAAAGTTTAATGGGTTAAAAATGTTGTGTTTTATATGTTTTTGTACCAAAATGATACAAATTAAAACTCATATATGCAAATTGATATTTAATTTTTTTTTTCTTTTTTGTCAGAAGGTTCAATAAACACTCCACTTTCAAAACATTTGAATTTTCTGGCAATTATTTCATGGTTCAGGGTTAACACGACCCTTTTCGGACAGGGAGCCTCGCTGCAAATCGTATTTCGTCTTGCCTCCCACTTTGACAAGACAGATATGTCGCACGCCTTACGCCCAGGCCGTGTTGTGTGTGTGCTCACTTCATACACACGCCCTGTTTACGTGAAATATTCATACATAGAAATGTGTATTAGTCTAAAAGGGAAGATATGAAATTGCAAAAAGACGTTCAAACACAGCTGCTGCATACACTCGCCTCAATTGCCAATAAGATGAACCAGATAAATGATAAATATAATGTAGGTAATTATTCACAACTGTGTCGTTATGAAAATGAATAGTGAAAAAAACAAACAAACAAAAAAAAAGCAGACGCTATTAATCCAACAAGTCACTGGTCAAAGCGGTGCCGTCTGCCTGAATGATGAAGTGTTTGGCCAGGGCAAAACAAACATTTAAATCCCATATATTATAATTAATATTATTATTATATTATCACTAGAATTACACTCCACAGACTTAACATAACTGGAACTTTTAAGAGGCTTTGGTTTCGATGTTGAAAGTGCCTGGACGTGGTTCCTAGAGTCTCCAAAAACAGAACAGGAGCCAGAGCCTTCAGCTGTCAAGCTCCTCTCCTGTGGAATCGGCTCCCAGTTTGGGTCCGGGAGGCAGACACACTCTCTACTTTTAAGAGTAGGCTTAAAACTTTGCTTTTTGATAACGCTTATAGTTAGGGGCTGGCTCAGGCCTGCCTGGACCAGCCCCCTAGTTATGCTGCTAAAGGCCTACACTGCTGAGGAGACTTCCCATGATGCACTGAGCTTTCCTCCTCTCCCTCTTCATCTTTGCACATTCATCACAGTCCAATCCATGTTACTAACTTTATTTCTTCCCCGGAGTTTCTTTGTGCTTTGTCGTCTCGCAGGTTGCTGTGGATCGTGGCCCTGGTACGCCTGGGTGCTGCTGCCATGGGCCTGCTTGACTCTCATCACTACAGTTATTATGTTTAGTCGTAGTTCTGTTACTATTAAAGCTGCTATTATTAATCTCAGCTAGTATTACAGCTGTAACTACTATTATCAGTCATATTTCCAGTATTATTATAACTATAGCTGCTATTTTTACTGCTAGTGCTGCCATACATCTCTGCCTGTCTGTCTGTCTATCTGTGTCTCTACGTCTATCTCTCTCTCTCTCTGTCTCTTTCTGTCTGTCTGTCTCTCCCCCCCCCCCCCCCCCTCTCTCTCTCTCACTCTCTCTCTCTCTCTCTCTCTCTCTCTCAAACCCAACCGGTCAAAGCAGATGACCGCCCACCTAGAGTCTGGTTCTGCTCGAGGTTTCTGCCTCTTAAAAGGAAGTTTTTCCTTGCCACTGTCGCCAAAGTGCTTGCTCATGGTGGGAACTGTTGGGTCTCTGTAATAACATCATAAAGAGTCGGTCTAGACCTGCTCTATTTTAGTAAGTGTCATGAGATGACTTTGTTGTGATTTGGCGCTAAATAAAGCTAAATAAAATTGAATTGAATTGAACTGAATTGAATTGGACCTTACGTTAGCATCGCCTCAAATGTTGTTGACTTGGAAGTCGTCCCCAGAGCGCGCGCGGGGGGGGGGGGGGGGGGGGGGGGGGGGGGGGCTTTAGTTGAGCATTAGTTTTAACTGTGTTCACCTCAAATAGAGGAAGCTTTCCCTTTGTGCTATTAATATTTAGCAGAGCAAGTGCAAACGCAAATAATCTAACACAATTCAGTAAACCGGGCCCCGACTTTCTTTGTGGTCATTTGATGAAATGATTAATTTAGTCTTGGACTAGCGCCTCAAGGCCAGGTAACAAAGCAGGACCCCCTTTAAGGCCCCTATAATGTCAGCTGGCATTGTGTTTTGACGGTACAATACATATGCCCAAACAAAACTTTCAATGAAATCAGCCCAGACCAAAAGTCTGGAGCTCTCAGGGCCCCTGGGTTTCGTTGCCCTTTTGCCCGACTGATGAATCCAGTCTTAAACTTCCCGGATACCTGAGCAGACATTTCTTTTTTTTTACAGGGGTGTGAGGGTTATTCATCCATATTGGAACAGCTGATCTGGTGTCAGCACCGGCCAACTAAGCTGTCCTTTCTCAACATCAGCCCATTTCAACACCGCCTAGTGACAGACAGTGGTGGTAAGACACGGGAGGATGATGATGATTCCGTAGCGTCAGCCCGAATTATAAGAGGGAAGTGAGAGAGCCCCAGCCACAGCGCAGAGACTGGCTGAGCGAGGCAGTGGTCGTTACTGAGGTAGGAACAGCTGTTACTGTGTGAAGAGTTCATGTCGTGCAAATGTAATATCTATTGTTAATCTACAGTCAAAATGTGAAAATTATGACGGAGAATTTAACTCAGATACTATCTGCAATCTGTCTAATTTATCTGGAGCAAAAATCTGGCAGCTACTATCCAGTAATATTGGCCTCGGTGTCAGCCAATCATTCAGAATTCTAAGTCCTTGTAGAATAAAAAAAAAAAGTATACAGCCTTATGCATTGTGGGAAAATACATTTGCACAAATGCACTTGATGAATCACATCCAAAGCAACACTTTTGTGTCTTTTGTAATTTGCTGTAACCTAATCTGACACGTTTCTATCGACCTAGGGTTCGGGAATAGGACTTTTGTTTGGGTTTTCTTTTGTCTCTCTTGAAGAGAACTGAGACGGAAGTCCTGCTGCTTTGATTCATAAGACAAAAAAAAAAGAGATGAATTAAGATTATATCGCTTCAATCTCAGCACTGGCTTCTAGTGTCCAGCATCACATCATGTTTCATAGTGGTTTCAATATGAACCGTTCGGACCCCTCAAGTCTGCAACTGTTCCGCAAATTCAAAACTGCAGCAATCTGTCGGTGATCAATCCTGTGAATTACAAATGTGTTTTGGTAAAAAAAAATGCACCACTAAACTACAGTGCATTTGTTTTTTTTTCATCTCGAATGCCAAAATGCACATTCCAAAAGCCTTACTTTAAAACTTCCCCTCAGCATGCATGGATTTCATGCCAATACATACCATATGAGCCTTGGTAAGCATTTGTCATAGCATTTTTTTTTATAGATATATTTTTTCTTCTTCAGTTTCTTCTCGTTATTGTTCGTGTATTTTGCATCCTCTTTAATGAGAAGGGACCCTTTTCTTTCCCGATCAAATAGCAACGTAATGCTGTAGCAATTAGGTTACACAAACCTACCTGTTCATAGGGGAGTCGGTAGATGTGGACTGGTCAATGTGTTGCTGGCGTATATCATTTTCTTGTAATTCTGCCATGTTTCATCTCAATCTGCGTATTCATTCGTCATTGCTTTCTTCGCCTCGTCTCTCGTAGGCTGTCGTCATGGGGGACTGGTCCTTTCTGTCGGACTTGTTGGACAAGGTGCAGTTGCACTCCACTGTGGTGGGGAAGGTCTGGATGAGTGTTCTTTTCCTCTTCAGGATCTTCATCCTGGCTGCCGGCGTGGATACAATATGGGGAGACGAACAACAAAACATGAACTGTAACACCAGAAGCCCTGGCTGCAGGAATGCCTGCTACGACCGATCCTTCCCCATTTCTCACTCGCGATTCTGGGTCCTCCAGATCCTCATCGTCTCCACGCCAACACTCCTCTACCTGGGCCACGTCCTGCTGGTGATTCGCAGAGAAAACAAGCTGAGGAGACGCCTCGAGCAGAAACTTGGTAAGAATGGGATGGTTAAAGCTCCAAAGTATTCAGATGAACGAGGCAAAGTGCAGCTCAAGGGCATCTTGCTGGTCAGCTACATGATGCAGCTGCTGCTCAAGATCCTGCTTGAAGTGGCATTCATCGTAGGCCAGTACTACCTCTATGGCTTCATACTAATGCCTAGTAAGATTTCCTTTCCCGACTACCCCTGTCCAGCACCAGTAGACTGCTTCATAAGTCGTCCCACAGAGAAAACCATCTTTATTGTCTTCATGCTGGCGATGGCCGCCCTCTCTGTGATCCTCAACATCGTGGAGATGTTCCACCTGATGATCTCAAAGATCAAGGAGAAGAAAAGGAGGAACAATTCCCCCTGAGTACTGTCACAACAAAGCAAGCCACAATTCAACTGAGAGAGTCACACTTTGTTGAAAGGCTGATCCTGTGTCTGTGGGGGCACCTTGCTTCTCACTATGCTCAAGGTTGTTGGACATAAATGTAAAATTGTCAAAGGACTACATGCATCTTGTGCACCAAACTGCGCGCAAGTGGTCGATGTAAACGGGACATTATCTGATCCAAGAACTCCTGAATGTGAAACTTAAAAAGACTTCTGAGTTCACAGTTTAAGAAAAATTGAATTACCAGTAAATAAAAATAATTGTGTTACGTATTTTGAATGTGAATTGGATCAATATCCATCTGGTGAGTCAAAGGCTCTCAACATCTCTACATATGTTTGGCTGAAGCTCTGGTTCAGGGTCACTCTGTCTTGGGTAATTTTAAAATTTTAAAAAGAAGAGGCTCGGCCTTATTAGGATGTTGCCGCTTTCTTATAAACTGGGTCAGTTTAATTTTGGGAGATCAAGGTGGCTCAGTTCAACGTGGCTGTGACCTTTTTCTTTAAAAGCAGTCAATTTCAGGTCTCAGAGAATAGAACCGGTTCCAGAACTGTCCGGCGACTAAGCCAGCGCACATCTGAGTGGGAGATTACCTGCCTGAATCCGAAAGGAAAGTACGAAAGTGATGGGATTGATAGTTTACACCACGGTACTCACCACGTCACCCAGCAGGCCGGCTCTGGCGCAGAGTACTTCCTGTGCCGGATATAGAATGAATGAGTCTTAAAACCTGGAAATGAGTTAGCATTTCTACACTTTCAGTTCCCTCGTCTCAAAGTCAATGTTTTTGTTAATGGGTTTTTGGTTAGATGCCTGAAATGAGGTGTGTGATTAACACAAGCTTAAGAATTTTGCACGTTTTGTTCTACAACATAAAATACGTCAGTAGATACCCCACTCGTGAATTTTGAAGCAGTCGCTAACGAGTGGCTAAATGAGACTACAGAGGTTGTCGGGGACATTAACGTCTTCACGCCAAACACGGAAAGTCATCTACTCACTAGTCCACCCTTTAAAGCCTTGTTGTGTTTATAGATATATCTATCCGTCTCAAAACGTGTAAGGCATCATAAAGTTTTGTTTGCGGTAGAACTCACTGGCTTTTTGTCGAGGGACCCCGGGGCGATGCTAACTTCAGGGTTTGCCTCCAAAAATACGTCACCCCTGCAACTCTATTCCCATATGATGACACTGATCCTAGTAGTAGACACCGTAGTTTGGACACCCCTATATACTAACCAATTATTAACATGTTTTCAGCAGTATGTTGTCAGTTAATTTCATTTGAAATCACCTAAATTAATAATGCTGTTGTTAGTCTTGGGCCAGTCAGAAGTGTTTATTCAACAGAAGTGTAATGCTGGATTTTATTTTCCTTTGTCAAATGACTTCGTTTTCATCACTCTGCTTTGTCATTTCATCGAGATGTTTTAGGTGCACAGACACAAATTTGTGACTAATGTGGTGTTGTGAAACGTAGTGAAATCATTAGGGCAAGTATCGTATCAGAGGAATGATATATTCCTTGCACGCAATGGCATGTCAGTATTCCCATGACACTGTGGGAACACTTGTCCAGGCAACCCATCCTGTTAGTGTGGGTTGCTCAAGAAAACATGCTGAACAGCATCTGCCTCAGACTTCCTGGCGCGCACACACCCATCATGTGAGCTTTAGTGCCTTTGTTAGTATGTACAGATAAACACTTTTATATACACAGTTATGCAGTAAAACACTTTTATATACAGTTTTAAAGATATCGATTACATTACTTGATCATGGAAGATCATTCTTGATCTTCGGGATCAAGATGTGTGACAATGTTATTGTTATCTCGACTCAAAGGTCCACTTACTAGCATTCGGAGCTTTTTTTTTTTTTTTCTTTTTCTCTCTGACCCCATCTCATGGTTTCCATCAGCAGAATGGAGCTGGCCATCATGTGACTTCAGTATACAACTTCAGTCATATTATCACAGGCAGTTGCACATAAGGGGAGATGGTCTCTGGCTATGGATATGAAGGTTTCTCCGGTCACCCACCGGACTCCTGGTTGATGACCCCCCCCCCCCCCCCCCCCAGTGGGATGCGAACATTCATTTAAAAAAAGAATGCAAAAATCCTGAAAATCCAATGTCGCAGAAGAGCGACATTGCTCATTGTGGACTAATACACCCAGCGATACAGTATTAAAAGATAAAGAGAGAAATTAATGCCACCTTTATCATGACGTATTTCCCATAAGAGACTAAAAACCAACAATAAATTGACCCTACGATTGTCTGTGTAGCCAAAGTAAAATTGATATCACTTATACCTTACGCCACAGAACATGGGCCTGCTTGAATCCCACCACTTTTTATCAGTCATATTTCTGTTATTATTAAAGTTGTTATTGTTATTACTGTTGTTGCTGTGCATATCTCTCTCTCTCTCTCTCTCTCATCAAGACAGATGGCCGCCCACCTAAACTCCATCTCTGTTCAAGGTTTCTGCCTCTTAAAAGGAAGTTTTTCCTCGCCGCTGTCGCCATAGTGCTTGCTCATGGTGGGAACTGTTGGGTCTCTGTAAATAATATTATAAAGAGTACGGTCTAGACCTGTAAAGTGTCATGACATGACTTTTGTTGTGATTTGGCGCCATATAAATAAAATTGAATTGAATTGAATTCTCTGAGTCGGTTTACTCGTTGTCAGTTTTCAAGATTCCATTTTACCCCAATATAATTCCCTTTCATTACGACTGTTTTGAGGCAGCGGCAGAATTTATCAAGAGAGGTTCTAAAGCCTCGGAAAATGACTACTGTTTTGAAGCCTCGGGTTTGGCATTTTGGCCATCACCGTCTGGACGAGAGGGTGGATACACATTGCTACGCCGTGGTAGCGAGTTGTCAATCACAAGGCAGCCACGCCCTAAAGAAGAAGACTTGAAACTAGCGATTGAGACCATAACCTCATTAGGAAAATGTTTGCTGAGGCAATAAATCAAGTGAAAAGTAGGGTAATTTTCTCATAAGACTTCTATACAATCTGCCTTCTTTTTGCCCCCTGCTGGCCATTAGAAAGAATGCAG
Organism: Enoplosus armatus; assembly: GCF_043641665.1. Classification (NCBI taxonomy): domain Eukaryota; kingdom Metazoa; phylum Chordata; class Actinopteri; order Centrarchiformes; family Enoplosidae; genus Enoplosus; species Enoplosus armatus. The sequence continues at coordinate 20,948,181 of NC_092198.1, read as the reverse complement.
GTTTAAGGCAGTTCGGTATTGGCTTCAATGGGTACTGACAAAATAAGAACAAATTGTGGATACGAACAAAAATAAGAGAAAATGTATTTGTATATTGCTTCCTGCACGAGGCCCAATGTGTAGTTAATAAGCTAAAGAATGTATGGACCCAGGAATTTTCTCTTTATGACAAAACATTGATACGTTTTTTTGGCCGAAATATAAAGTTGCTTGTCATGTTGCCACCGTTTCCCTAAGCTCCGGCTGCCTGTAGCTGAGGTCCACAGAAAAAAAAAAGCAATTCCAAGATGAACACTTGAACCTAACATTTATTTTAAAATCGCTATAGGTAACTAAATCATACATCAGGCCCCACAGAAACTTGTTAATGTGAAGTACCATTATTGTGCTACTCTTCTTTATCCACATACACATTGTGACAGTACCCTATGATTTCAGTTCTTGGCTTTCTTTGAAAACTCTTGGTCCCAGTCAGTGTCAAAAACATCATTACTTGAGTCAACCGAGCCAAACAGAGACAGTCCTGAGAACAGACCCTTGGAACCTCCAGCAATACTTGGTGGAGGGCCCAGCTCAAAACACTTTCTCTTCTTCAGATTGACAGCGCTTTGAAAGTCAACAGGACCTTCGCTCAACAGTTCTACACTGTTACTATGGTTCGCAGCATGAGCAGGCTCAGTCTGCTTTGCCTTGCACTTGGTCATCGTTTTAGTTGGTGACTCCGTCCCTTGTTCATGTTCCTGTCCTGGTGTGAGCTCTGAGGCTGGGGGGTGTAATATGTCCTTTACTTTGACCGTGGTGAATACAGTTTTGATCTTCTTTCCGGGGGCACTGTGTTCGGGGGAAATTATTGTGTCCTTGTCTTTAGAAATCGCTCTCGAGCTTTCAGCGCCGTCTCTTTTAGGTGGTCTTTTTTCCACTCCAGTAGGAGCATTTGTTTCCACTTTCGTTTGAGCTGCGGTCGACGGCTCCGTTGTGCGGGTGAATGAGAATCTTGTAAGTTTAGCTAGGGTTGAGGAGGCCACAGTGGACTTGTGTGTGGTGTGGTCCGATTTGGATAGCGCTGGATCATCGATGCAAGGGCTTGGTTTTAAAGATGGGGTACATGTAAAGCTATCTGTTTTAGTCTCTGTATCACCACTTCCCTTTATTCTATCTATGGTTTTTCCTTGTGCCAATTCGTCAAAGGAAAAAACATCCTTATCCAGTTCTTTAGATGTAAAACCGGCTTCAGACCTACTCTCAGTGACGCAGCTCACCCGATTTCTCCTGCCTCCACCTTCGGAAAGATGTTGGTACTGGTTCAGTCTTTTCTTTCCATTTTTCTTCTCTGTGTCTGTAAGTGGGTCTCCACTTGAGCCGTCATGACTAACTGGCTTCTGTTTGCTTATTCTGTTTTCTTTGTAGGGGTGGAGATCTCCACTGCCTGGGTTACGTTCCGCTTGGAATCCTGCGATGACATCTGAGCTGGCAGCGAGGACGGAAGGTCTCATCTTCCTTGGTTTGTGTATAAAGGCTGACAACCTTGCATGGATTTCTTTTTCTTTACTCATTTCGGTGTCAGCTGTCATCTTTTCCCTTAGCACAGCACTGATGCTCTTAGTCCCAGTCTGGTCCCTCTTGTCATCCTTCTCAAATCTACTTTCTGTACCAGAGGACAGGTTCTCCGGAACTAGGCGATTCGAGGGGCAATTCTTCCCTGATGACAGTGTACTGCTAGTGTGGCGTTCTGCAGTCCTATCTAAAACGTCAGACACATTCTTACTTGCGCCATCTCCAGACACCACCCTCTCTCCATGTCCTCCTCCTCCCTCTTTGTCACACTGCTGAGGATTCAGCTCCAACTCCCAGAGTCTTCTGTCTCTCAGATTCTTAGAGACTTTCTGAAACACATACCCTGGAGACTCTGGATGTTTCTTATCTTCCTGTCTCTCCTCTTGGGTTATAGAGCCATTTTCTGTCATGTTTACATTCGTCTTACTTTTTCTGTTTTCTTCTTCTGAAGCAGAGGTCAGTGTTCCATGGGGATTTGAAACCACATCATGGTTTACTGTTGAGCCACCGTTAGTAGGGATGTCCTTCTCGGTTTGACAGTTTGGCTGTTTGGTTCCTGTGGACATTTCTGAGCAGCTGGGTTTTCGATTTGGGTTTTGAGTTGATGCAAGTATGGGCGAGGTCATACTATCTACCAGTGATGGAGTGATGGAGTGGAACCAGTCCAAGCCACTCTCCGCCGTGACATCACCCTTGCAGTTACCGGTGATGTCATGGTGGTGTGTTTTGTTGGAGTTTGTGTCTCTGAGTTGATGCTGGTGATTATAAGTTGGTGGGTCAAATTGAGAGGCATCTGAGGCGTTGCTCTTTAGCCTAGTGAACAAAGAAAATGCAGATGAACCCGTTGGCGTGATGTTAAAAACTACAGCAACCCTGATCTACATACAATTCTGTGCCAAAGAACTCTGTGCTCACCCAAAAACAACTTAAAAACACATTTAACATTACAAAGCCCCTGTGCACGTACGGAAATGGTTTTCTCAGTTTGCTGTGGAAGTATTAAGTATAGAAAATACAGACTACACACTCACCTGTCCAGTCTGTCCACCTCCTTCTGAAGGAGCAGCGGCAGGTTCAGTCCTTCCAGCAGTATCCGACACTGAGTTCGATATTGCTGAGCAGGGTCAGCAGGGAATGAGGTAAGCAATGCATTCACATTTCCCAGCAGAGCACCACCCTAAAAGGAGGAGTGCACCGTATAGTTACAGACTGCCGCAGGACCACAGGCTACAGTGATATGGAGGAAAAACAGGGACATGGGCCAAGAGCAAGATGTATGAATATAAAGGGTCACTAGTGTGTAGATGTCAAAATGTATCACGATAATCAGCCGAACATAAATCAATTCAATACTTCTTGTTGTTGTCGCCAGTCGTTGGCAAGGCGAGCCAGATTATTAGACTGGGTAAAGGTTTTTGGTTTGGTTGCAGCTCCCCAGCAGGGTCGCCACAGCAAGCACGCAGTATCCTCCAACCATGCTCCAATCTCCAAATCCATGATGCACTGAACTTTCCTCCTCTCCCTCTCCATCTTTACACATTCATGTCGCTCCAATGCATGTTACTAACTTTATATCTTCCCCGGAGCTTCTTTGTGCTTTCTCGTCTCGCAGGTTCCTCTGGATTGTGGTCCTGGTACGCCTGGCTGCTGCTGCTGCCATGGGCCCGCTTGACTCTCATTGCTACACTTATTATTATTAGTCATAGTTCTGTTACTATTAAAAGTTGTTATTGCTGTTATTAATCATATCTCAGTTGTTATTACAGCTGTAACTACTATTATCAGTCATATTTCCATTATTATTATATGCTATATATCTCTGCCTGTCTGTGTCTCTACGTCTCTCTCTCTCTGTTCGTCTGTCCTCTCTCTCTTTCTCTCTTAAATAAATGTGAATATATTTTAAAAAGAACAGATGAAAATGATGAACAATAAGTCCTGCAATGTAAAACGTTCACAGCCATGAAAGCTAATATTGCATCTGCTATAATAAGATGTGGTGTTTCCCATATTTGTTTAAGTAGCCATTGCCATCTTGTTAACCTGTTCATGAACAACTGCTGCTGAAGGTTGTTGTGGATGTTGAGCTGTCACTTTCTGTGCCGACACACGGAAGGAAACCTCCTGGTCCCGTCTCAACCGATTTTTGACACCAAAACAATAGCACGTGGTGTGTTTCGCTATCTCAATCCACCCTTGCTGTGCGATTTTTTAGGAAAGTGGTCGTGTGACCGATTAGTTCCTATGATGCGACTGATACCAGTATATCAACGTTTATTTATTATACAGCATATATTGTTTCTATTGTCCAGCTACTTGTCATTGTCTAACAAAAACTGAAAATTGTTCCATAATGGACAAAATACATCACTGACATAGCAAAAGTCCAACAGTTCCAAATATTAAGAGACAAACAGTAAGGCAAGGGTGAACTCACATTAGTGATCATTATTCTTGAAGCAAAGTATGTAATCTTGCTTTCATCCTACCTGCATGGAGCACTCCATGACAGAGACAGCCATGACAGCATCCTCTATGGTCGCCATCTCTCTGTACATGAGCCTGGCATGGCCTGTAAGGTTAAAATAATTCAGTGAACGCTAAGAGGTCTGCTGTGGTTTCAGCTATTTATGCACATTCAAATGGATTTGCATTTTGTTTGCCATTACATTTAAAGTTCATCTGACAAGAAAACTGCCACTTGGGAGAAGATTATTTTTTCCAGTAAGACAATGAGCCTGAGCATAAAGTCAGCTACACAGGAAATGGCTTCAAAACCACAATGTTAAAGAGGACCTATTGTGCTTTTCCTTATTTTCTGTCATATATAATGTTACAATGTTGGATATTCATACTAGGCGTTGCCAAATAATGAGGTAAACGTATGTAAAAGTAATCCCTGTGAGCCAACAGCTCAGGCTTCAGACTGCTCTGAACGCTCCGTTTCAGTTTTTTCAACCGCCGTGTCTATCTGATGTCAGACAGGCACGGATGTCCTTATATGGTATCTCTGCTCCAGGCACAGACCAGATGTTTATGTTTATGTCAACGTTGCTCAGTAATGTTAGGTTTACAGTTTGCCTTTGGAAATTCTTCCAAAGACTTCTGGAACTTGGCCAGCCAATCACAAGAAAGTGGGCTTTTAGGGAGGGGGGGGGGCCTTAAAGAGACAGGAGCTCAAACGAATTGTTTCAGAGGATGAACTTATGAAGGGCCAGTAGAAGATAAATCAGGACTTTTTTTTTGAACTGTGAATCATGCAAAGCTACTCTAGTGGAATCACAAAATGAAAATATAGAAGTATGAGTAGTACTATTATGAGTATAATAGGTCCTGGAGTGGTCCAGATCTCAATCCAACTCACAAATATGTGGTTGGACTTGGAAAAAAAAAGGCTGTTCACTCACCACCCAGTGCAGCCTGACAGAGCTTGAGTAGCTCTGTGAAGTATTTAGTGTTTTATGTGTGTAATTCATTTAGTCACTTGCAGAGATGAATATTAAATAATATTAAGCATAACAGAGAGAAATGTTGCGGATCACAAGTTTCTTTCAAAGAAAAAAAAAGCATTGTGTGTGTGTGTGTGTGTGAGGAAGATAAATGATGAAGTTATAGGAAATAGCTATTTACAAGAGTTTCAGTGCAATTTCTTGTTTTGTCTGGTGGTTTTTTAATTGTAACTCTTAGGAGCTACACATGCCACATATCTGGTATCAAATTAAAGAGGAAGTTGTGGTTTTTTCTTTTGATAAATGAAAACAACTTGTGATTGTCAATTTCTTAATGTTTTTGAGATAAAGCTAGTTTGTTAAGTTGGATTAAGTAGGAAAATGCCCATTTAAGTGAGGGTTCTCAGCGAACTGCAGCAGCATTTTAGAATTCTACTGGGGTCTAGAGGGACTCATTTCCTTCCCCTTTTCCTCTCCACTGTGGTTTGGCAACAGAAACATATATCTGGACTGCTGAGTGAAAACCCAAAGAGAGCCAGAATAAGTTGAACTTTGCTTTGACATACAGGGTCCAGGTCAGGGACTTGACACCAGATGTCAACATGCATGAACAGATGCTTGGGTCGAGGCCAAAACTGTTAGTGGTGTAAGTCTTCTTATAAACTTTAGACAAAAAAAAACGTCAAATCATTTCCAACCATTTTAGTTTGAGGAAGATTTTGTAGTTAAATTAAGTGTCAAAGAGTCAAAATTCCTCCCTCACCTTCAGCCAGCCTGCTCAGACTCTCCAGCATGCGAATGGTGGTGCGGGCGGCGTTGCGGCCGCCGCTCTGCCTCTGCAGCTGGTAGTAACGTGTCAAGATGCTGTCGGCCTCTGCGGACACCTGCGGCTGCAGGCGCCTAATCGCGCTGAAGTAAGCCTTCATTTTCTCCATGGACCACAGGCTGGAAGACTCAGCGGGCAGTCCTGAGAGCAGAGCAAGAGGAGTGATGGGACAAAATGGAGACTGCCATGATTATCACAGCGGTAGCATCATTACTGGTGCTACCATATTAAGTATTTACCTTCACCAAAACAATATTGATCATGAGTCCTTATTGGTGGTGTAGTGGTGCCTGGAGAGGTGGGTATAGGTCTAGCAAATGATAAGCGGCCCATGTGTACATGCATGTAAAACTGCTCCTGCATATCTAGTTTACCCAAGAAGGGGCCAGCAAATCTCTCCTTGCAAGTAGTCTACGGGGCAGTGGTTTCTTTTGTAAACGGCCTCTTGGAACAGCTGCTTTGCAACAGATAGTGTAGGCCACCATTATAAAATGAACATTTTTGCCAAGGGGCAGTTATGCAAATATTACTGGTCCTATACAGGCCGAATGCATGAATTTAAGCAATGTCAAAGCAGGAAATAACACATTGGACGATGGCACTGTGCATCTACAGGTCTAATATTTAGCTTGTTAACATCTACCATTTGAATCACAGATATCAAATACATCACGTATCTTATGAGCACCATTTGCAAGGTCCTGTTATTAAACAGTGCTCGCCGTCTTCATTCCGAAAGAGAGCTTTATTTTATTGCATTATTGAGGTAAACCAACAGGGCAGGTAGGCTGCAGGTGATATTTTTTTTTTCCCCCGGGTATACGCAATGCTGACTGAAAAAAAAGGTAGGTATACGCCGAATACATGCAATACACCCTGCACTAAACTGATCCTTATCCTTCAGTTTCTTGCAATTTTCAACACATCCATGTTCATAGGTATGTAGAAATATTATTTATTCACTGATATACTAATAGTTACAAATATTCTGATTTCTACCCGGAATGAAGTTGTATAAAATCTTCACTATGCAACTGACATACATCATTCATTTTAGCTTTTCATTTTCCAAATTCAAACGCACATCCTGTACCTCTGTCCTCCAGAATAAAAGAGGAGATGACGCGGTCCCACTCTGCGTTTCTGGTGTCCAGCAGAACCAGAACCAGGTCGAAACGGCTCAGCAGAGGGCTGGCCAGGGCCACGTTCACGGACAGCGGCTCGCTGGGATCGTACTGGCCTTTGGGGTTGGTGGCTGCCAAGATGGTGGTTCGAGTGTTCAGCTTACACACCATACTGCAGGGAGGAGAGAGAGAGAGAGAGAGAGAGAGAACGTAGGGGAGTGTCCATTTGAACCTCACTAGCACCCTGGAGTTAGCATTTAGCTCAAAAGCGATGCCGTGGCTCACAGAGATGCTAGCTTGGCTGTAGACTCTCCACTACAAGTGTGCCACAAACAGAGGACGACAATCCGCTCAAAGACGTGCACCCAAATGGCAAAAGGCACTCTTGCACAGTTGCATGTCACCAGTGAGGGAAACATCTTTACTGTTCCTTTGCTCACAAAGCAGCATATACATTGCTATTCACTAATCAAAGAAAGGTCCACCAGGCACGACACATACGATTAGTTATCAAGGAATACATTATTCATCCCTCCCATTAAGTAATTCACGTAAGAAGATACTCGCAAGGGACTCCAGGCCTCAGCGACCTATGGCGTTTTTTTGGCAACCCATCAACCTCCTTGTTGCGTACAATTTTTCATGCAAAATGCACAGCGACCTGAAGTCCAAGAAGCAACCTCCACCAGCATAGCGAATGTTCCACATGCAGTGGAGCTGGTTATCTGCATGAGTACGGGTTTTTGCATTTAAGATAGACTTTATTAATCCCACAGCGGGGAAATTTACAAGTCACAGCAGCAAAGACAGAAAGGTGCAGAAACACACAGCAGACAAGCACTGTGTCAATAATAATTAGAAGTATTTTTAAAAAAAGAAAAAACAATAAAAAACACACTTAAGAGACTAAAAACAGATCGAAACTTACGGAGCTGCTGTAACAGGCTGCCACCAGCGCGGCTGCTTCTCTCTGACATTCTTCACTGCAAATCTTACACAGGCCTTCCACGAATTTAGCTAATTCTCCCTTGGCCCGTCGGTACAAACGCAAAATGCAGCAGTTGCATTCCTTTTGGGTGACCACCCTGTTAGCGCTCACCATGTGATGCCATATTTTTGCCCTCTCTAATCTGGTGAGGGGCAGTAAGCACCACTACTATTTTCAAAGACCTTTGTATGCCTTATTACGGCCAAACCCCATTAAAAACTAGACGCGTAGCGGCGTTCTTTGGCCTAGACCAGATTCCTTTGAGCGCGTGGACGTGCGTGCGTGGCATGCCCTACCCAGCTTTGGCCACACTAATGGACTGTTGCTCCATCGCTTCATGGATGCTGATGCGGTCGTGTTCCTTGATGCTGTTGAATTCGTCGATGCAGCACAAACCGCCATCTGACAGGACCAGGGCTCCGGCCTCCAGATGCCAGTCGCCTCCATCTTTCACCGCCGCGACTGTCAGCCCTTCAACAAATGACGTCACGTGTCGATGAATTCAGTTACTTTCCAGTAATACACAAAACTGATTGGATGTGTTTATATGTGACATGTATAATAGCTCTTAAAAGACATATAAATGGCTGATGTGAGGCACTGAAAACACACTCCTTTGGGCTCTACCTGCACTTGTCGATCCAATTCCAGCCGTAAGTACGGAGCGAGGCATGATCTTAGCGGCATACTTCAGGAACTGGGACTTTCCCGTGCCAGGGTCACCGACCAGCAACATATGACACTCACCTAGAGAGGACAACATTAGCTCCACAGTGAGAAGACCAGTTGGTTAAGTGACAATTTGCCGATTTACAACGAGACCAACGTGAAAACTGCCGATACTCCCACATTCCAGGACGTGGGCAGATGCAGACTCAGTTCATCAAGAACTCATACACCAAAGAAACTAACTTTGTAATGCAAAAATCTAATTGATATGTGATGCTTAATTTCTCCTTCATGAAGAATGTTAATTTGTCTTTCGTGGTATTCATGATTTTAATTATTAATTGTTCATCACCGTACTCTTGGTATTGATTCATGGTTGCATTTATTCATTTATTTGTATGTATAAGTAGTTGCAGTTGTGTATTTATAAAAGAACCTGATCGTGCGGTTTGTGTGTATGAGGTATTACGGCCACTGTACACGAGTCAAGAACTCCGTAGCAACCTTTTAGACTGAGACTGAATTAATACATTTGCTATCATTTTCCCTTTTTAGGGTGGCGCCACGTATTCAAATATAAATATTGATTATTATTACAAAGTTGAGGGTCATCCCTCCACTTCATATTGGACTAATTTGTGTTTAGGCCATGACTTTTAGTGTTGCCTTAAATATGAAACCTAATATTCCTCCATCCTCCAGGACTGCCGGTACTGGGACAATATATTGCATAATAAAGTTGTAAACCCTAAGAAGTGTGCTGAGATGTATTTAAAAAAAAGTAAAAGTTCTTTTTAATTATTACAAAGTGGCAAAAAAAAAAAAATACACTGAGATTGAAACACATAAAAAAAACCAAAAGAGATACCCCTGATCTTGGTCCCAGAAGAGTCTATTCTCTGCACTCCGCCAGCCAATACCATGGCCACCGCCAGTTTAATCACATACATGCCAAATACCTGTGGGCACAGGCTCAACAAGATCTGGTTCCTACCTACAGAGAGAGAGAGGGGGGGGGGGGATAACATTAAAAAAAAAAAAAAACAACAACAACAAACATAATTATGAGACTAATTCTTTTATACCAGCTATGGGATCATGTTTGTAGCTGTTCCAGAAGTCTTCGAACTCCCTCTGAACATCCTTCATGAGCAGAGCGGCGGCAGCCTGCTGGTTGTTCACTTCTATGTTGTTGGCTTTGAGGACCAGCTCCACATCACAGCGAGTGCCGTCATAAAAGGGCCTCCAGCGTTGGCGCATCACCCCATAGACGGTCACGTCATCTCCTAGGAGCCCCCCCAACCGCCCACACACACACAGTCCAACATTACTGAGAGCTACAGCAAGTACACATTGTATACCGCCACCGTCAGGGGAAAATGAATGCTGTGGTTTCTCATTTCAGCTGGCAGCATGCGTTGACAAGCAAGTGTTGTCTTGTCAAATCTATTTACGGTTCTTACCAGATTTACAACTGTCAACCAGGTCATCCTCCAGAACCACCACCATAGAACGAGGAATACTGCCCACTGACAGTCTCTGCACCTGTGGTTGGGGGTGGGGGGGCAAAAGTACAGTCTATATTTTAGACACTCTGCAAATCAACTTTTTTTTTTTTTTATCTGAAGAAAGCATGGCACAGTTTATCACGCGCCATAACAATTGCCCTACTTGTTCCTGTATCTTGAGCTCCTGGTAGTCCCTGCAGGCAGCCAGCTCAGATCCAGACAGGCAGCTGAATTTGTATGAGTTACATCCGTCGGGGTTAGGACAGGCCTCCGGTTGGGCAAAGGCATAGAACTGGTCAAAATCAGCCCGCACCGTGAAGACGTGCCGACACTTTGCGCACATATAATCCCGCTCGTATTCCAGAACCTGCCACGGGAGGCGGGGAAGGCGCCGGTTGTGATTACAACTCAAAACAAAAAAAAATGAAGACATGGTAACACTAACATGTAACCACACATTTGGAGTTGAGGGTACAGCCCTCCTCCGAAGCCCAAAAAGTTGAGCTTGAGCTGTTCATTCTTTTCCTTAGCACCCTGTTAACTACTAGTGCTTTATTGAGGATGAGCTCTTAACAAGAAATTGATAGCGATTCTCCAGTGAAAAAGCTCAAAAAGTACAGTACAGACAGTATTGTATACCTTTTACCTTTTCATCATTTCTAATTCCCCCATGGGTGTAACTGCAAATTAACTGCGTCAATTCCAGTCATCACAACCTAACTAACCCCACTGAATGTACCTTACTCCCTTCACATTCACTGTCTTTCTATCCAAGCGTTGATCAGGTTGCTGCTGCCAGTCCTGTCTTTCTACATAGAGTTTGCCCTAACAGAATAGTTTCATTTCATTATAATTATAATTATAATTCCTATTTAGTTTAGACAAAAAAAGGTTAAGAGGTGTGTGCTCAATTGTAAGCGTGTTAAAAAAATGTTTTATGTCTGTGACATATTCTAAAGATACGGACATTGAAACTGTAAAAGGTGTACATGTTTGTGTGTTACATGTTACTGAAAACTGAACATTTGCCACGCCGCTACCTTGGTAACACTGGTGCGTATGACAGTACCGGTGACAGACAAAAAGTGCCCTACATCTCTGGACCTGGGAATGGTGTCTCTGGTCAGCTCTGGACACACTGGCAGACCTAGGCACACATATGAGAGTCAATACACAACAAAAGAATGAAGGACTGATCCATTCAACAGGCAAATCAGCAGTAAAAACATTAACGTGCATCCAAACGGGGGCAATATTTACAATGTCACTCAAAACAAGACGACCAGCTATGTGCTGGAAGCCCGCCAGGGTGCGTAGCCTAGTGGTTAAGATGCCTAAGCCCATAAACGCTGCTTCAGTGTGACAAAGACAATAGCCATGGTTTAAAACACTGCTGCCAAATAGCAATTTAGCCCTTTTGTGTTGTGCTCTGGCCTGCAAACGCAAGACTTTTCCGGTCCACTTCCTGCCCTTCAGACCCAGAAAAAAAGGTCCCTTCACAGCAAACATCTGCAGCAGATGCAGCCCACCCTGCGTAGACATCTACATCATTCCCAGGGTTTGATTTCTTAACAATATCCACGTTCTCATTTAAAAATTAGCATTTTTTTTTCCAATGCAGGGATGAGTTTATGTTTAGTGAACCTTGGAATGTCTTGATCCAACTTGTTGCGAATAACCTGTACCTTTTCAGGCTTAAAAGGGCATTTCTTTCTGGGATACTGTCACAACTTGCCTTACACAATCCTGCACAGATTTAATAAAAAATAAAAAAAACACTCCCTGTTTTAATAGACCCTAACCCTAAATCCAGTAAAACCAACAGCTAAACCAGCACATCATTTCGTTTAGCAGGCAAACAAAATATACTACTGATATTTAAGGGCAGAAGAGAGGAAGAAAGTTCATGTGAGTGAGTAGTACCAAATCCTCCCAATGCAAGCTCTAAGCAAACATTCCCAGTTGGAGGTCTAACCAGTAATGCGGGCATGAAGAATGTGTCTCATTCTCTGCTCTTTTGTTCTTTGCCCCCCAAAGTGCTTGGGAGACGGATCCTCGGACAACTCCATGGCTGTTCGGCGCAACACTTCGTCAAAGATAGCGAGGACTTCATTGGGATAGGCGTTGAAATAGTCCCCAACCTGTGGACACAGATAGCAGCGATGCCATGTAATCACTAAAAAAAATGACATTATCGGTAAAGGAAAAATATTCTTACTTCTGTTTATTCTGAATACAGTGCATCCGGAAAGTATTCACGGCGCTTCACTTTTTCCACATTTTGTTATGTTACACCCTTATTCCAAAATGGATTAAATTAATTTTTTTCCTCAAAATTCTACACACAACACCCCATAATGACAATGTGAAAAAAGTTTTTTTGAAATTTTTGCAAATTTATTAAAAATAAAAAACTAAGAAATCACATGTACACAAGTATTCACAGCCTTTGCCATGAAGCTCAAAATTGAGCTCAGGTGCATCCTGTTTCCACTGATCATCCTTGAGATGTTTCTGCAGCTTAATTGGAGTCCACCTGTGGTAAATTCAGTTGATTGGACATGATTTGGAAAGGCACACACCTGTCTATATAAGGTCCCACAGTTGACAGTGCATGTCAGAGCACAAACCAAGCATGAAGTCAAAGGAATTGTCTGTAGACCTCCGAGACAGGATTGTCTCGAGGCACAAATCTGGGGAAGGTTACAGAAAAATTTCTGCTGCTTTGAAGGTTCCAATGAGCACAGTGGCCTCCATCATCCGTAAGTGGAAGAAGTTCGGAACCACCAGGACTCTTCCTAGAGCTGGCCGGCCATCTAAACTGAGTAATCGGGTGAGAAGGGCCTTAGTCAGGCAGGTGACCAAGAACCCGATGGTCACTCTGTCAGAGCTCCAGAGTTCCTCTGTGGAGAGAGGAGAACCTTCCAGAAGGACAACCATCTCTGCAGCAATCCACCAATCAGGCCTGTATGGTAGAGTGGCCAGACGGAAGCCACTCCTTAGTAAAAGGCACATAGCAGCCCGCCTGGAGTTTGCCAAAAGGCACCTGAAGGACTCTCAGACCATGAGAAACAAAATTCTCTGGTCTGATGAGACAAAGATTGAACTCTTTGGTGTGAATGCCAGGCGTCACGTTTGGAGGAAACCAGGCACCGCTCATCACCAGGCCAATACCATCCCTACAGTGAAGCATGGTGGTGGCAGCATCATGCTGTGGGGATGTTTTTCAGCGGCAGGAACTGGGAGACTAGTCAGGATAGAGGGAAAGATGAATGCAGCAAAGTACAGAGACATCCTGGATGAAAACCTGCTCCAGAGCGCTCTTGACCTCAGACTGGGGCGACGGTTTATCTTTCAGCAGGACAACGACCCTAAGCACACAGCCAAGATATCAAAGGAGTGGCTTCAGGACAACTCTGTGAATGTCCTTGAGTGGCCCAGCCAGAGCCCAGACTTGAATCCGATTGAACATCTCTGGAGAGATCTGAAAATGGCTGTGCACCGACGCTTCCCATCCAACCTGATGGAGCTTGAGAGGTGCTGCAAAGAGGAATGGGTGAAACTGCCCAAAGATAGGTGTGCCAAGCTTGTGGCATCATATTCAAAAAGACTTGAGGCTGTAATTGCTGCCAAAGGTGCATCAACAAAGTATTGAGCAAAGGCTGTGAATACTTATGTACATGTGATTTCTCAGGTTTTTTATTTTTAATAAATTTGCAAAAATCTCAAACTTTTTTCACGTTGTCATTATGGGGTGTTGTGTGTAGAATTCTGAGGAAAAAAATTAATTTAATCCATTTTGGTATAAGGCTGCAACATAACAAAATGTGGAAAAAGTGAAGCGCTGTCAATACTTTCCGGATGCAATGTACAGTAGATTGTGTTTTGTATTGTGTTGACTTTACCTCCATATTGGCCTCAAACAATGTCATGGCATTGACAACAACGGGGTGATGGGTCTCTTCATTGGTATCCGAGATAAGCTGGAGAATGTCCCCATGATGTTCTGTCAGGTAAACTTCAAACACCCGGCCAATCAGGGCCTCCTGTTCTGGGCTTATCAACATAGTGAGGTGAGGTGATGGGATCTGAACCCCTAGAAGACATCAAATCAAATTTGAGGTGATAAGAAATAATAAATAATAAAAAGGCAAGTGATGTAGCCATGTTAATCTGTACTATAAATTACTGTAGTTGTTGCCTCATTATCTGGTAATGGTATGATATCTGTGTTTCAATAGAGCCGCTGTTACGGTTTAACTGGCGACTCTCAGCCGAACGCGTCTGTTGTTGTCGCAGTTACGACAGCTGCTGAAAGCAACTTGCGTAAATTCCGTAACAACAAGCAACGTTCAAAATGCAACCGAGTGACACGTTTCCTCAAACAAGTCTAGGTGTGTTTTGATGGAAAAACTAAACAAAAGGGGCATTTACGAGGACAGCGAACGTTACGTTGCTCTCTTGCTGTTTTCAACAGCCGTCATAAGTACGACAACGACTGACGCGTTCGGCTGAAAGTCGCCACTTAACATGGTCACTCGTTAAACCGTAACACCCGCCTCTGTTTCTCTGACTTGCGCACGTTCACTTTGAGCCGCACTGCATACTGTTAACTCTCAGCTACTTTCAGCAGCATTGTAAGTATCACCGCCATTGCATATAACTGCAACCATTGTTGTAATGCACACAGAAGGGTTGACATACCGTGTAGCAGCGGCTGTTACATACAGACAGAAACCTGCTTCTCCGATGTAAACAAGCGACTTGTGTTGCGCGGGCTTCGTTTGTGGGTGGGGCTTCCCCCAAACACTTCCTCCTAAACTGTGCAGTTTTTTCTTTCCCAAAAACTTTATTGAAAGATTATACATCAAGTTTAAACATGTTGAATAAACGTCCTGTAAAGCTTTTTTTTTGTTTGTACATTCAGATATAGAAGAAATGTACTGTTTGAGATGGGCAGTCAGTTCTGAAAAGTTTAGCCTTTCGCTTAAAAAATTGGATTTGTGAATATACAATTTGGTCGAAATGATGAGCAAATCTGTGCACTAGAGTATCTTTGGTAGTAACATCGATTTTTTTTCATATGGAAGGTCTGGTTCTTTATTTATCATAGAACCAGAAGTGGGCGGAACCATTTTGTTGACGTCAAAATGACTTGTTTTGGCCGTCGTCGTCTTATTTTTTTTATCTTTTATTTTATTTTTTTGGAACCAGAATTGACCATATTTGGACGAAGGGGTGGAGCCCGGAGCGCCACGTGATAACAAGATCTCTCACGCTAAAACAGCCGAGATACAACATGTTAGTTGGTGATGGAAGCTCAGAGAGCAGTGATGGAAGCGTGGCCTTACTTTTGCCATCTGACTCTTCAGCAGCAGAATCTGAATTTGCCCGCGTGGAAAAGTTACAACCTTCAATTTCTTTTTGGGGGTAAAGTTTACATACCTCTAACCCCGAATGGTGACACCTCTCTGGCTGCTTGAGAGACTCACGAGTTTACTAATCAGCTGAACAAAACCGCGGCTGACAGGCGCACTGATGGAGTCAAAACATGCAGGAGTTGTCTTTGTCATTAATTATTTCCATGCCATCTGTGAACTATTAAAGAAGACTCGTCCTCTTCACCACCGCCATCCCTGTCGCCGTCGTCGTCGTCATCATTATCTTCTTCCTCAGATGACACTGTGCCATACCCAGAATGAGGTCGCAGTTAGTGGCTGTGGTGTATGTTGGAATGTATTGAGAAACCCCTCCTAATATAATGAAGTCCAGTTCAACACACCACTGCAAACTACAGCCTCAGTAATAATCAGAATCAGAAATACTTTATTGATCCCCCGGGAGGGAGGTTACACAAGTTACAGGTGCTCCCATTCAAGAGCTTCAAGAGCAGAAAAGCAGCATACATTTAGAAATGAGAAGTATGCGTTAAGATAAAGGAATAAAGGAGAAAAGTAAGAAAAGAATAAGAAAACAAACAGGAGCGACTGGAACGGGCTGCATGCACGGTCGGCGCATGCGCACACATTTGTGTAATAAATTTATAGTTGAACTAATAAGTCTGATAGTGTCAATCAAAACTTTGTCTTTGTAAAGGTAGAATTTGTGGCAGAGCTGAGTGTATGACGGTGTGTTTCGTGCAGTTGGCCGCGTGGGGGCGTCCTCCTGCAGATACTTCCTTCGCAGGAGCCCGTACCGTAATTGCGCGAATAGACTCCTCCTGCTCCAACGAGACCCCCGATCCGCCTGCCAGGCTCTCATGCGTTGTGCGCGTGTGCGTGCGTGCTGCCGTGTCGTGCTGGCAGTCCTGCTGCGGGCGGATATCGCCTCCACTCGCGGGAGGACGTCCGGCTCGGCACGGAGGCTACGGGCTTAACTTTAAAAAAAAAAAAAAAAAAGGGAAGGAGTTTGGACCACAACGCCATGCGTGATACAGCCCCCGTGTTTTTCAGACTCTGGCCTTGTTCTTTTTCTTTCGTCCTCTGATCGCCCCCCCCCCCCCCCCCCCTCTCTCTTTCTCTGCTGCTGCTACATAAAGCCACGATCACACAGAATGTGGTACAGAAGTGATTTGGAAGATGGCTACGAATCCACTAAAACAGGTGAGACGCCCTTAAGATAACGGTCTGGGGTGGTGATGATGGTGGCGATGATGATGATGATGATGGTGGTGAGCTGGCTCGCACAAGCCCTTGTGTTTTCGGAGGCCCAAGAGCAGCTGTGGCACAGACAGACAGACAGACAGACAGGAGAGGAGAGCCTCCGACACTGTGGCTAAAACGCCACTGTCAAACAAATGCAGCTCGCGACGGGGAAGAAGTGGGTCCTTTGGGTTATTACGGCGCTGCCTTCCGTGTCGCGAGCAGAGTGGACGGGAAAGCCACCAGCGACTGAGATTACCGAAGGTTGGGCGCCAGGCTGAAGTCAATACAAATCTCTGTATGACACAATCATTGTTATATCACTACATAGTGTTCGTAGTTATTTGAACGAGCGAGCTTGACACACGGGCCCCCCACGGTGCATCAACATCTGATTGATGCATAATGTAAATAGCTGCAGTACACTGGTAGTCACTGCTTGCTTCGGAGCATTCAGGTGGAGAACGGGATTCTGCTGCGATGGCATGGATCACATTAATCAGTAATGCAGTCCATGATCAGCCCAGGGATGTGGCTGAAACCAATGTGAAAGGAGAAAATCCAATTGCTATACAATGCAAATGGCTGTGTTACACTGTCACACTGTTTTGGTTTTGAAGTTACTACTTCCTTGAATCATTCGTTTGTAGAAATGATCAGCGGTGGCAATGTAATGGATTACAGTAATCACATTACTTTCCCTAGTGACCAGAAGTGTAACGCGTCACCGTTTGATTTTCCAGGTGTACGCCAGCTGTAACTGTCCTGCTGAAATACTACAGTCACTGCATCATCCCAAAGAGCAACGCAGTTCGTGCTGGGATGCACTGAAGGAGTCGTTCAGAAGGACACCCATAGTCCATTTCTTGTTATAGGTTATTGCGGGATGGCCACGTGTGGTGATCAAAGTGCACAGAAAATAACTTTTTCTCGGTCAGGTCAGCTTGCGTTTCGACTTCGAGACTGGTCACGCTTAGTTTGTGCCTTGGTCACAAATCTTCAACAAAAAAAGAAGTGTTTTAAGTATTAAAAATCCAGTGCCATGCTGTCAAGGATCAAATCAGGCTCTCGTAGGGGGTTTTAATGTGAGAAAATGAATTATTAAAGGTCTAAAGGTCAAAACCAGAGATAGGCAAATGAAAAAATTCGACAAGGAGCAGGCAAGAATCAAAGTCCAATAACCAGGCAAAATCCAAACGCAGGCAGGGAACAGGTCTCGGGAAAAGAGATGGCTTTCCTAGACATGGGGACTCGATCATGGGTGACATTTGCGGTGTCAACACCTCGTTACCAGTCGGCCGACCGATGACTGTTGACACATCCAGATCAGACCCATCAGCACAGGTTTGACCCTTCACTGGGTCAGCCTAAATGTGGTATTAGTGATAATTCGATTTATGCCATCGAACTTGTCTTTGTCCTTCCACATGCATGAGTCTGGTAAGATCTCAAACACTGGTGAGCGGCCCACTTTTTGCGACTGAATAACTTGTGTGACCTTCTAAAATTGTTGTTTCAGGCTCCAGTGGCGGTGGCTCTCCAGGATGGGTCCCTGGCCATGAATCCGCCTGGCACAGCAACCCCCCTGGCCCCGGGAGCAGTTTCTGCGGCGGGCGCCGACACAGCGCAGTGTCGGACAGTGGTGACACCGGAATCGGCACTTACTGCTCTGACAGCGTGGAAGGTAGGACGTCCTGCTCTAACCGCCTAAATCATAGGTGAGAGTGTGGCGGCGGAATCGGGCGGTCAATCGGTGGCACAGTGGAAGATGTTTTATGTGGACAGACAAGACTACAGCACGGCTTGATAGAAAGAGGGATGTG
Source organism: Enoplosus armatus (assembly GCF_043641665.1). Lineage (NCBI taxonomy): Eukaryota > Metazoa > Chordata > Actinopteri > Centrarchiformes > Enoplosidae > Enoplosus > Enoplosus armatus. The sequence continues at coordinate 20,929,599 of NC_092198.1, read as the reverse complement.
TTCAAGTTAAAGGACCCATGTCATACTCATTTCCAGCTCTATATTTTTATTCTGGGGCTCTACTACAGTAGCTTTGCACGATTCACAGTTCAAAAAAAGTCCTTATTTATCTTCTCCTGGCCCTTTATGCAGCCCCCCAGTCGGAAACAAGCCGTTTTAAACAAACTGAACAACCTCCAAACATTTGGGGGTAATTAAACTGATGACTGTTAATCACATATAAAGGTAGTTTTAGGTTAGGTAGGTAGTTTTAACCCTAACCCACTAATTAAAGCATTCAATATGATGTTGCTAAACACAGTAATGATTACTACTATGCTTATGTCGATGACGTCTGACACGATTCTTGAGAAGTCACATTCTTCTAATGGTCTCTTTGGCCTGTCTGTCTTCCCTGCAGACGACTCCAGTTCCAGTACCACGCCCCTGTCTTTCCAGCCGCTGCCCCAGCAGCACTCGGGCCAGGATTACGATGGCATCCCCGTCGTCCACGTCATGCCGTCCCCGTCCTCCTCGCTCTACGCCGGCTTTAGAATGCCGGCCTCACCCGGCAGCACGGGTCGCTGGAGCCGGTCCTGCCAGCTGCTGGCGCCAGCCGCATCTCCCCAGGGCGCATCAAGCTGCCTGGACATGAAGGACCATCAGCCCATCCGGAGGTGGTCCTCCCTCACCAAGTTGTCATCTGGGGCTGAGAAGAGCTCCATTAGGACATCAGATTCACAGGGCTCCCTGGACAGAGGTCTGCTGTATGGTTACAGAAAGGAACCCCTTGTTTCAAACGTGGACCTTTACCTTCCTTTATCTTCCTCCTTGCTCTGCCATAGCTTGCTGCAGCGCTCACCAGGTGCTGGCCCCTGCTACCGGTACAACCACAGCAGTAGATCCACTGGCTTGGAAACGGGCCTGTCCCTCTCCTCGGCTCTGTCCTCACCGGTAAAACACAACAGTTTGGACATGAACTATAGCGCCTTACCAGAAGCTAAGCTGTCTCGGGGGGGTGGACAGGTTTATGGCCTCAGCTTACCTAAACAAGCGGACTCGCCAGTGGCTCACCAGACTGACAGGGGGTCCCCGATTCAGCCGGCGGTCCGCACCCAGATGTGGCTGACTGAGCAGATGGAATACAAGCCCAAAGTAGAGCGCGGGGGCAAACTCGGTCAAATTGGCGGCGCTGGAACAGAGGGCTGTGGTGGAGATGGGCCGTCGCCGTGGCAACAGGGGCATCAGCAGGAACCGGGGCTTAACCAGGTGAGAAATGTATGATAATGACGAGGAAAGAAAAGAAACAAGTATGAAGTAAGGACGGTCGGACAGGAAGAAGGAGGTAGAGGACCAGTTTTTGGATTTCATAACGTTATAATTCGCTTTGAGATGAAGATGAGGTATTTATGTGAATACTCCTGTGAACTCCACTAGCTGGACCGGCGGACCAACTCGCACTACAAAACTTCAACCAGCTCAGGCTGGTTTTCAAGCAGTTGTGGGCGACAATGGCGCGCAGTGAACCGGAATAAGAGCCTGAAAACTAGCACCCCCTTTTCTGTTTGTTGGATCAGGAATGGGTTATGAATCGGTTATGAATTGAATCGTGACATTCCCAAAGACTCTCACCCCTTGTTTTTGTTTTTTTTATGTATTTGGGTTGTGATATGAAAATAATAATAATGTAATGTTTAATTGAGCAAAAACAAAAAAAAAGATTGCATTTCATACTAATAATAATGATTAAGCAGTCCAGATGTCGACAGGATTTAAGATTGCTGATGTCATTACATTATGTCATTATGTGCTTGTGTATGTGTTTAATTGCTGTGTGTGTGTGTGTGTGTGTGTGTGTGTGTGTGTGCGCGTGTGTGTTTCCAGATGCTGATGGGGACCTCCCTGCCTGTCAATACTCTGGTGAAGGTTGAAGAGGGGCTACTGAGACAGAGAGAACTGGAGATAGATAGGTACTAATGTCCTGTCCTCATTTTAAATGTGCCCCCCCTCCATGCAATGACAAATTAGGTATGTAAAAACAGGCCGAAATGGAGTATTTTCTGGGGTAATATTTGGTATTAGAAACAGCAATAGGCCTAATAAAAAATCTTTCTGCCTGTCTCCCTCCCTCCCCCTGAAGCTGTCCATGGTTCTGACAGGTTCTTACGAAGAATGTATTGCCTACAGAGTGTTGCGGGGGGGGGGGGGGGGGGGGGGGGCAAAACCCAGGTAGGCAAACCCAGGTAGTTAGCATCGCCGTGGTTCCCTCGACAAAAAGCCAATGGGGTTTTTCCACAGGATTTTGGATAATCTTCACAAATGAACACCACTTTTGTTTTCTTCTGTAGCCTCATTTAGCCGCTTGTTAGACGAGGGAACCGGAAGTCTAAAAAGGTTAAACTTATATCCTACCTACCTTCTTTTATATGTACTCTAGGCTATGCTTTCATACCTCAAGGTTCAATCCTGGGCACGATTTTACTTACTTCCTACGCTTGCTTCCCTCCTGGTGATTTTATTTGCTGCCGTGGCATTTCTTTTCATTTAAAATGCTGACATACCGCTTTGTAGTCTTGAGTTCAGCTAAAGCCCTTCTGACCGTAGTATGCTGCAGTCATTACAGGAATATCTAGTTGACATCAAAAAGTGAATGGCAACCAAATTACGTTCAGATAAGACAGACATTTTTATCATGCAACATTGAACCCACAGCTTAAAATCTTGCTTTAACGTTTGATCCCAGTTTTAAGCTTGCCCCCTCAGTGGAGGACAGTGGCTGTAGTCAGCTTCATTTCACAGCAGTTGCTCTGGATTGCAACAGTGACCCAGATTCACAGAGAATGTCCCTAGAAACTCTCCTCCCCTTTACCTCACCTGTTTGGTATCTTTGGCAGGCCCTCATGTTTGTCCTGCCTGCTCTGGCTCACTCATCCCGTCTCCATGTAGAGCTGTATTATAATGCTCTCAAAAGGCCCCGGGGGAGGGGGAGCATTTTGCATTTGGACTGTATTTACAGATGACAATGTTTTGTAAGCAGGAAGGGATCCTCCTGTGTTTCAGACAAAAGCAGCAGATCTTGCAGCTGCACGCCAGGATCAGAGAGAACGAGCTCAGAGCACAGCAGGTCCTGCAGAACCAGAGAGGGTGGTTTGACGACGCCCACATTCTAAATGCCAAGGTAGCGCTTGAACGAATGAGCACCTAAAATTCACAATGTGATGACCGCGTCAAATATTTTCACCGTTAAAAGTCACAAGCTCACGCTCTGGCTGCCCGGTAGGAATCAGCGACGCGAGCGCCGTGCAAGCAGCCATCTGAACAGCTGTGCTGTGATGAAGACCTCGGTGGGAAGCTAGCAGTGGCTGAGCTGGAAGTGCTCCACTTGAACGAGTTCTTCAAGCAAGTCACGCAAAAATACGCGGAGGACGTCCGGAAACTGGAGGACAAGGTAGAGCAGATGGCCGAGACAGAAGTACATGAGCGTGGACACAAAGACCTCCAAATGACACAAATAACGTTATAATACAAAGAATTCTGTTGCCTCTTGTCCACAGATAAAGACGAGGGACCGCTACATCAGCAGTCTGAAAAAGAAGTGTCAGAGAGAGAGCGAGCAGAACCGTGAAAAGCAGCAGCGCATAGAGACGCTGGAGAAATACCTGTCCGACCTGCCAACGCTGGACGAGGTGCAGGCACAGGCCCAGCAGGTACACACACACACACACACAGGTTGTGGCTACTACGTGTCGGCCAATGGAGCCCGAGGGGGGTGGAGGGACAAGATCAAAGCTATAAGCTACAAAAGTACTGAGAGGTGAACACAAAGAGACTTTTCAACATTTCGTCATTAGTTCGGAGCAATTTGCGGAAGCTTCGCAAAGGTATATTCAGTTTCCTGGTTTTCATATTGGCAGTTCCTGACACCTGAATTCTCCCTGTTCCTTGTCAGCCCTGTCACTCTTTGTCGCACTTAGGAAGGACTCAACACAGCAGGCTTTCAAATGTTAAAGTGAAGTCGCGAGGCCTCCGCACCGAGTCTCAGCTCAGCTTTCGGTCCGCCGACCCGGTTCTAGTTTTTGTTTAAGTTTCACCGGCAAAGGCCGCGCCAACACAGATGTGGATTTGGGGTAGGGCGCACGTTATGGATGGAGGAGAGCCGAGACGGCGTGGGAGAAAGGGATTAAAGGGTCCGGAGGGAGGGATAAAGGGACGGAGGGATGAGGGGATGAAGGGTGAGGGATGAGGGGAGAAATCACGGGGGTGTGAAAGTCAAGAAGAAGGGAACGGGTGAGGTGTGCTTCAATACTTACTGTGCGGAAATGGGATGCGCTCGAGGCGTGGCCTTTGCTCCCGAACCTAGTTATGAATACTTAACTAGTAACAGTGAGTATTATAAGCAGGATGTACTTCAAAGCATCAAGAGTGAAAGTACTCAATGCAGAAAAAAACGTCTCCTGTGAGTGTCATACCATATGTTATTATAATAAATGACAATAAATTTGATTATTGTGTGTGCTGCTGGGGTTATTTGATTTATGACCATGCGTCATATTTGTTGAATGTGTAAGATCACGTATGTGATGTAAATATTTCATTTGTAAAGCGAGTGAAGCCGTCTAATAAATGTAGTGGGGTAAAAAAAAAAAAAAAAGTACCATATTTTCCAGTGAAAATATAAGTTTGGCACTGGAAAACAAAGCAGGGGCATTAAAACAAAGTCCAGCTTACACTGTGACACACTTATTATCTTATTTTATTTTGGTGTATTTTGCATTCCGATGTGTTTTTCAATGACAACCTTCTGACTTTTTCTTCGTGACAGTTTTCTGTTGGTTCACGAATATAGACATCAATGACGTCCGTCACACATTGTCGGTCGATAACTTGAATTCAACTCACATTGTGTTCGACTGTGTGTGTGTGTGTGTGTGTGTGTGTGTGTGTGCTCAGCAGGAGGAGGTCCGGCAGAAAGCCAAGGATCTGGAGAAGACAATGTCCCGGTTGCAGAGGAGCCTCGAGGAAGGGTGCGCTCTGATGAAGGAGAAGAACGTCAAGATTGCGATGCAGGCCAAGAGAGAGAAGGAGTTGATTGCGTCTGTGCACAGGTAGAGAATCAGCTGATACAAGTTCCTTTGCATGCAGTCCCTCTTGCTCTGTGTAAGCACATGTCTGTCTGCCTGTCTGTCTCTCTCCACGTGTCTTACTTTTTGGCAAAAGCCTGCAGAAGAAGGTGCAGCAGTGTTTGGACGACGGGGTGAGGTTACCAATGCAGGACCTGAAGCGGCTCGAGGTGGAAAACACTCAACTTTTGGAGCAGCAGGACCACAGCAGCAGGGTAGCATCCTCAACACGCACACGGCGCATGCATACATCCACAGACAAAGTGTTAACTAACCAATGTCATCCCTCTGCTCCCCCACCAGCTGATCGAGCGTCAGAAAGAGCAGATCGAGAGGCTGACCTCGCGACTGACGGTATGAGAATAAACAAATCCGCACACTCAAAAGTGCATTCCCAACCTTTACCGTCGCGTTCTTGAAAACAGAATTGAATTTTTTTTTTTTTAAAAAGGTGCCTCATTCAAATTTACCTATCCTGACCACATGTGATTCAACAGCACCACGGTCAACCGGTGCATAGTGCCACCAGACGTGGGCATAGTAGCCAAAAACTGCACTGCAAGTAAAAGGACTTCTACTTCGTAATGACAAGTACTCAAGTAAAGCAACTGCCGCGGGTGATTAAAACTGAGCATCAGTGATATTGGTGAGGTGTCTGCCCCCCAATCCGGCGAGCCATACAGAAGTACCTGGTGTCTTACCACCAGACGGCAGAGCTGCTTCTTTCCTCAGGCAATTTTGTATATTTGTATATATGTTCTCTTTGTGTAGAGAGTCTACTTAAAAAAAAACCCAACTACAATTGCAATGGGATTCAGTGGGAAGTTTGACCATTGACAAAAGAGGCCTCTGGTCTGGATTTAAGATGCATTTCCCTTTACAACAATCAGCATTTGGGGAGGACCCATCATGCTCTTCAGTTTATATTGCACTGGAAAAGTAGAAGCTAGTTAGCCTAGCTTACTAGCATTAGCAGTGATTCCCACTAGACTTTTTTTTTTTTTTTTACGACTTCAACCAATTTCAATGACATTTTGACCATGGACAAAAGAGGAGCTGGTCAGTGTTTTTTTTTTTTTGTTTGTTTGCATGGCACCACCATAGGACCATTTATAAAGCATGTTCACATTGTACTTTTTAAAGCTGGACTGGTTGTGTCCCTGAGGTTCTGTGTCGAGAGCAAAGTTACCGGAAACTAAACTAACGTGTGCCCTTTGTTTCCCCCGGCCGAGAAGCAGCGGCAGGCGGACGACGGGCCGGGCGGGCTGGCGCGTCCCCTGTCCCGCGCGGAGATGCCAGAAGTGGGCCGGCTGCTGAAAGAAATGTCCCTGTGTCTGCTGGACCTCCAGGCCCTCTGCAGCATCCTGGCTCAGAGGGCGCAGGGGAAAGAGCCCAACCTGTCTCTGCTTCTGGGCATGAAATGTATGCGGACAAAACACACGCACACACACACACACACACACACACACACACGCATACAGTCTTTATGGAAGGCCTTGAACATAGGTATAGGTATTGTTTTAGTTACATCTTAACAGCACAAACAGTGAGGTATTTATCTATGGTTGGTCAAATGACTAGTGCCGGTACAAAGATACAGTATTTTGAGTGTTGTTACTTTACCTTCTTCACGGAAGGGGCTTGATTCATTTGCTGAATTTCCCCACGCAGCGCTGAGTGTCTCGGCGGAGGAGAGCGACTGCAGGGTGGCGGCGGAGGAGGAACTGAGGTTCAAGCTGCTGGAGGTTGGCCAGCTGAGGAGGGACATCGACGAGCTGAGGAGAAGCATCTCAGACCGCTATGCGCAGTACATGGGTGACAGCTGCGTCTCCCAGTGACGCCCCCAGCACCCGCTTCCTGCTCGGATGGCACTGCTCTGACCCAGCGGTGTGTGTTCCAACAGTTTTTTTTTAACTTCTCAATACTTAGACAAACCACATAAAAGAATCATACCATAACAAGAATTGTTAGCATTCATAACAATGCGAGGCTTTCCCCAGTGTGTAAAGAAGCAACAGCTAACACGTCGCCATAACAACTTCATAAGGTGATATCAATATTTATATATTTAAATCGATATTTTATTTACAGCCTGCTGCGCTGCCCCCCCCACGTGGACCAGACTATCTGCTCATTGAATAGTTTAAATAAGCACTACAGACTTGCACCCTTTGGAAAAGAGCACATTCAGGCATGTTCAGCAAGAGAGAGAGAGAGTGACTAATACAACAAATATGAAGAAGTATAATGCAAACTACTATATGGGCACATTTCAGATTGGGATATTCCACATTCACCTTCAAAAGATCCAACCTCAGCTCTGCGGATCTCATATGCACTTCCTTCCTCACGTAATTCCAGGCTGAACACTGCAGTGCAGATCAGACTTGACGTTAGATAAGCGAAACTCTTATCTCTGATAAGCAATATCAACTGTGCAGTTGTGGTGTTAAAGGGGACCTATTATGCTCATTCCAGCTCTATGTTTTTATTCTGGGATTCCACTAGAGTAGCTTTGCATGATTCACAGTTCAAAAAACTGTGATTCACCCCCCCCAAAGCCCACTTTCTTCTGATTGGCCGGCCAAGTTCCGGAAGTCTTTGGAAGATTTCCCAAAAGGCAAACTGTAAACCTAACGTTACCCAGCAACATTGACATCAACGTCTGGTCTGTGCCTGGAGCAGAGATACCATATAAGGGCATCCGTGCCTGTCTGACATCAGATAGACATGGCGGTTGAAAAAACTGAAACGGAGCGTTCAGAGCAGTCTTGAAGCCTGAGCTTTTGGCTCACAGGGATCACATTTACATACGTTTACCTCAGTATTTGGCAACTTTGGCAGCGTTTACTATGAATATCCGACATTGTAACATTATATATATGACTGAAAATAAGGAAAAGCACAATAGGTCCTCTTTAACCACCTGTTTAAATTCAACCATAGGACTCTAGTAATTAAAGGGCAGATTTATCCAATAACGACTCATCAGGTGATAGTCAGCCGTTTGTCACTGCAAAAGAAGAAAAAAAAAGGGACAATTCAGTCCACAGCCAGCACATCTATTTGGCATCGTGTTATGTGTTGTTTGTCATTTGTCACTTTTTAAATGACCTTTTGGGTACAGTGAATATCGCAGCCAAAGAAGCTGAAGGAGCAAACTGAAACAGCATACGCACTTTTCTGGTAGACTTCTGTGCAAGCAGGCAGGTCAGAGAATAAAAGGAATTCCACTGCCATGCTTGATCTATCAAACAAACTATCAAACCGTTTCGGGTTTTTATGTTGTTGTTTTTCTGCATGATTTAACAGGTTTGTAACATTCAAGTGTTCTAACCAACCATGACGACCAGTCTGTTTTGGTGTGTGGATGATCTTATAAGCCACTGGATGGCTTGTTCCTGTATAAGAAATGAATTCTTAGTTTGATATTCTTTTAATTTTACTGTCAGAATCTGTGAATGCCAAAGGTATGTTTGTGTACAATGTGTTTTGCAATATGGAGGTTTGATCTTATTTGTTCAGATGGCAAATAAAATTATTTTTCCAAAGAGTGTGTATGGTTTCTTACAAACTGGTGTCAGAACACTTGCAGCATTTTGTGGCACGATAAGAAGGCATGTCAGTCAACAACAAAGAGGTGGCTCCAGTTAACTACAGTGGCATTGCATGCAGTGTACCAGCACACAACAGGCAACGCTTGACACTGAGGACAATGAAAACATAGTGAGAAGTTATTCAAATGAATTGGACAAACAGAGCCACCAACACCAGTGAATCGAAACCGCTTTCAGACACCGAAAAGAAAAAAATGGGGGTTTTTTTACCCGGAAACAAGGAAACGACAGCAGCCTGCATGGTAGAAAAGAAAAAAAAAAGGTGAGGAAGATTCAAAGCAAAGGAGGGGAGATGGAAGTTGAACCAGGTGACGGTGTACCCCAGCTGGATTAAAACATGCAGCAAAACTAAGTGAATTGGAAGAAATTGCTTATTGATATTAACATCATAGTAGATTTTTGTGCTCAACTCCCCACTCTGCTGTTGTAGGTGCACTTTGTTAGCAGTGCTACAGTTCAATAAAGCTTCAAGATACACAACAAGATATGGACATATTCAGCACCCACACTGTCTGTCCTACAGAAAACCATCAAGTAATACAAGAGCAAAATGAATGAAAACAATAACTTTTATTTTACTCAACAACAAATGATTTTTTTTTTTTTTTTTTTGTCTGGACACCGTGATTATTCATCCACAGATCTAGTCAGGTTTATTTTGACCACGCATCCATCCCTCCGCCCTCTCAGACCTGCCAGGTAAATCTGAGGTTTGGGCACGTTGCTCTCACCGTCCCTCTTGCTTTGGCAGGCAGCGTTCTTCGGCGGCCAGGTCTGAGTGACGTTTTCCCGCCTCATGTGGCTCAGATCGGTCTGCGCCGAGTGCGTCACTTTGGTCCGGAGATCAGCCTAGAATTACGAAACACAAAAGAAATGTGTGTCGGTATTAAATAAGCATGCCAATTCGCATCGTTGCGTTGCTTTTACACTTAATATAGTGTCAATAAATGCAATTCCTGGTATGTTGTTTTGCTAGATAAGTTGAAAATGGATTTTTCTTCTCAAAACTACACAGTGAAATCCAGCTAGCAAATTCTGGCTCACCAGTTTGACAGCTCTTCTTCGCAGCTCCCACTCATTCCACTCATATGACTTGACGATGTTTGATTCCACTGGGTGGATGTCAGTCTGTGTGCCGCTCTCATGCTTAGTGATGGGCTTCACCAGTAAACCCTCTCCTGGCTGCATCTGCAGTGTGGAAAAAGTGGAGTTTCAAGTATATTGTGTGTGTGTGTGTGTGTGTGCGTGTGTGTGTGCGTGTGTGTGTGTGTGTGTGTGTGTATAGCATATGGAACTTGTGTGGCAAGGCTGTGGCTCTACAACTGAGGCACGTGCTTTTGACAATGCTCGACGTGGAAGAGGCTGCTGACCTCAGAGTAAGGACTGACGAAGGAAAACTGTTGGTGGAGGTTGAGGAGCTGGAGGAGTTCCGGGGAGTGCTTGGCTTTCTCCGCCACCTCCGCAATGACGTCCTCTGGACTGGTGGCAAATTTCAAGGCAGCTTCTTTGGAGCTAAAGACATAGAGCTTCTCCTTGTGTTTAAGGACTCCGATGTGTGAATTGCCTGCAAATGAAGTGTCAAATATTGACTTGAATTGACTTGGATGGACTTCAGGTACAACAGGCTAGATCAAGGTTGCTCATCAAATGTGTCCCATACACAATTGTCAATACTTAAGGCCTCAGTGTGCTTCACATGAAGCCACGTTTGAAAGACGGAACGTCCAAATACCTTGCCTGATATCACATTGGTGCATCATGAGGAAAGTACCTGGAAGAAGAAGCCCATCTCTGTTCACAAGCGTGTAGCCACAGACTCCATTATACTGTAGTGGCAGCTCATTAAAGCTGGCCGTTGTTTCAGGCAAGAGCCATTCCTGTTCCTTCATCTCAGCTGGAACAATACGCTCACCTGAAAGTCAGAATGAAGAAATTTGTCTTTTTGGTGTCCAGTTTTGTAAGAACATGGAACACATCACTTTAGAGGCTGGCGTACGGTATCTGCGGGTGATGTCAGCCATACCTGAGGACTCAGCCATTCTCTGTTTGTCCGTCTTCACCTCGGTCGCCTCCAGCAGGCCGTCCAAATAAGCCTCAGAAAAGATCTTGGCCTGGGAGGCAACAAAGGGCTGCAAATTGAGCATGATGCCATTGAGGATGGTCAGCAGCTCGGCCTCATCCTGAAGTCCAGACCACAGCTTTGACAGGGTCTTGAACAGTGGCTGAAAGACAATATGAGGAAGACAAAAAAATGAGGCTGTTGCAAATAGGCGCTTTACAATTGATGAAAAATACACAAAGAAAAAGACATACGCAAAAGCGGAAACACATTTTTGAATTTCCTTTGGTGGAAGCACAAATCTGAAGACATTTTCAAAATCAGTCAAACCGTTTGGCTGAAAAGTGAGTTTTTCTATATTTAGTCTTTGGGCACATGGGACTACTGTTTCTCCTAAAATGGAAAATGTCCTAAAATAACCAATAAAAATGTAGGGATTTTTATTATTTTCAGTACACACGTGAGGGACTCCTATCTATATATTCCAAATTTAAAAAAAGTTACACAGAATTATTATTAGTCATACAGCAGGTGAAAACATTTCATGACTTCAGACCAATCAGAACAAATGTGGCATTTTTCCTTATCCTACTAAATAGTAATATAGTAAGTATTTCTGATTCTGATTCTGATATAGTCTTTGGGTGCAAATGGGTAAACTTGAACATAGGCAGTCAAAGTCCTGGTCTCTGCAAGGGTGGGTGGGTGGAGACTGCAGCCTGCACCTATTTTCTGCTTTACATTCTGAGCAGTTTATGCACTTACAGGAACCTTTTCAAAAAAATACACTAATTTGCTTTCTCTCTGAGAGCGAGGCGATTGATATCAGTCTCATTGAACGACTGTTGCCATGCGCTGCCCTCCCCCCTCCAGGGCAACTTTTCCCCCTGGCCATTTAACCCTCTCCTGTGACTGGGGGGGGGGGGGGGTGATGCTACAGACTAATAAGAGTGATTAAGAAGCACAGCTGTTTCCCCCTGCTTCCAGTCTTTGTGCTAAGCTATACTAACCGCATACTCACTCAAGCTCTGTCCTTAACACACAGACATGAGATTCATAGCCATCATCATCATCTCACTCTCAGAAAGAAAGCCAATATGTGCATTTCCCAATATGGTGAACTATTCCTTTACTATATTACATCGTCAGACATGACAACAGTAGCGACATAATAGCAGTGACCAAGACACTTACAAAAACCTTTGCAGTGGGCACAGCTGTCTTTGACTTCACAGTGTCTTTCAGTAGCTTTATGTGTGATGAGAGCTCGGACTGCAGGACTTCAATGTGCTTGGCACATAAACATGCATCAGCCTGGTGGCAAAGGGGAAACACGTTTATATTTTACTAAACTCAGGACACAGAATTCACCTGCCAAGCTCCAAAAAATGGATGTTCATTATATAAAGCCACATTACAGCAGTAATGTGGATTTATATATTACCTCACCAGTAACATTTTGAGGAAAACTTCATGCTGCCTGACGTTGTAGAGAGCCTGTTTGAGCAGGACGGTGGGCACGTCGCCTTCTCCGGGCTGACCGTCGGGGGCAGCTAGCTTCTCCAGCACGGCCGTGTATTTCCACGCCAAACTCTGTGACACGCTCAGCTCGTTTTCTACGCTTTTACTGGTGACTGGAAGAGCTTCGTTAAGCGTTGTGGGCACTGGCAGAGAGAACGTGAAAGGAAATGCAGAATTGACCATTAGAGAAGAAGGTAAACATACCACTTTTATGGACTGGATTCTAATATTATAGACATAATAAATGAGGAGGTCTATTCTCTTGTTTTTTGACATATGTAATATACATTATATAATAATGTATATACAATCATGTAAAACTTCCTAAATTCTGTTTGATAAATATATATTTTTTGATAATTCTTCCCAACATCACAGGGATTTGTACAAAAATAAAATAGAAGTAACAAAAAGTACAACTTAAGGTATAAAAATGTTGTGCAAAATGATAATTAAATAAATGGATTAAAAAAAAAAAAAAAGAAGAAATCAAAATTAAAGAACAAGATTACTAACCCCCCAGGAGCCATTCAATATGTTATGGTAGGTGAACAACCACAGCATGATCTGCTGGCCACTGGAGCAGCTGAGGTCCGGGGGATTGAACGGACAACCTTCACGGTCACAAGCTTGCTTCTCTAACCTTCTCTAAGGCCAGCACTGCCTAAAGGTTAGAGAAGTGATCCAAGCAGAGAGGCAACTGTTTGAACCCCAACTCGCAGTAACGGTCTAATGACTGTCAGTAAATGCGGCCAACCTGGTTGCTGCGAGATGACTTTGTACCTGCTCAGTTAGCAGGAGTAAGACATTCTTCCCTGAACTAGCCAGCCCCGCTTGGTGATCTACTCAGAATGTGGCATTTGTACATAAAAACTTGTTGTAGCTTTAATGAGAATATTCTGCTGAGCACCTTATCTCACAAATCTGCTAACGTGCCTGATCATTTAAAAAAAAAAAGTCTCATTGTCTGACCACATGCAATAGTAATGCCAATAAGCATATAGCACAACAAACAACATGCGTTGCAGTAGTAGGCTGGTGTGCTGTACTTAGTTCACGGAGGTCAGTCTCCTCTTCCCCCTTCTTGTCGGCGCTGTTGAAGAGTCGGATCCCTGTGACAATCATGGTGAGCTCCTTGAGCTGCAGCTCCTTGTCCCTCTTTAAGAGCACCATAAAGGATCCCACTTCAGTCTGAGGGAAAACGCTCTGCAGGGCAGCTGGGACAAAATCAAGAGTCAGGATACACATATCCACTCATAATCATTATCATCTTCATCGAAACAATGTACACTGCATGGCCAAAAGCATGTGCAAGCCTTGAGAGCATTAGTGAAGTCCAGCACTCGCAGTCTCGCCATTCCAGTTCATCCCAAAGGTGTTGGAATGGGGTCAGGGTCTCTGTGCAAGTTCTTCTACACCAAACTATTGACATGAACAAAAGTATGTGGACCGGTGCGTCCACAGTATGTACCTTGTACATGTTTATGGCCCCAGACAGTTCAATCAATCCATTTAAACATACATCGCAAAATGTTTGCGTATGTTGCTGCATCCAAATAAGTCTGTTGTGTATACCTGTAAGTAAACTTGAGAGCAAATATTTGACATTTTATATTTAAACATTGGCACTCTGCCTATTTATTGTCTACAAAGCAATGTATGATTTCAAAACCAAAACTCAGTCATTTGTGAGTTGTTCAGATGGGTGGCATTGCCCTTTACCCTGCATTCCTGCGAGTGCAACGCTGTCACTGTAGTTTTACTGACTATAGTTCCCCAGAGCCCAACAGAGGATGTACTTCCTGAGGCAGCTGAGGAAGTTTAACCTGCCACAAACAATGCTGGTTCACTTCTACACCGCCATCATTGAGTCCATCCTCACCTCCTCCATCACCGTCTGGTACGCTGCTGCCTCCACCAAGGACAGACGCAGACTGCAGCGTATCATCCGCTCTGCAGAGAGGGTGATCGGCTGCAACCTCCCATCTCTTCAGGACCTGTACTCCTCCAGGACCCTGAGGAGAGCAGGGAAGATCGCTGCCGACCCCTCCCACCCCGGACACCATCTGTTCGACCCCCTCCCCTCTGGCAGGAGGCTGCGGTCCATCAGGACCAAAACCTCCCGCCACAAAAACAGTTTCTTCCCCTCTGCAGTCAACCTGACAAACTCTCACTGACACCCCCCCGAACACTACCGCAAGCTATACGTTATATTAACGTACATCACCCCTGTCCCCACTGCGTTACATTAACGCACTCACCCCCTACTGGACACTTTATCTGGACACTTTACTTTACTTTATTCTGGTCACTGCACTGTTTGTTATTTATCTTATCTTATTTTTATTTTTATTCTTATTGTTATTTTAGCTTTTATATTCTACTTATTTGTTATCAAAACAATAGCACCTTCAGACCACAGCAAATTCCTTGTAATGTATGTTACTTGGCAATAAACAGTTTCTGATTCTGATTCTGATTCTGAGAACTGAAGAAAAAAAAAACAAGTTAGCGCGAAAACCTGTAGCCTCTTGCAGAGTGGCGCCATCTGTAGGTGAGCCCATGCCAGAGCGCAGCAGGATATAGGCGACGATCTTGCGGTACAAAGCATCTAATTCCTCCCGTGTTGTCACCCTGCTGTCTGTGATCTCTCTGCTCACTGGGCTCAGCCTGGACTCCACCACCCGGTGGATTTCCTCAAGAAACTCGCCTGCACAAACGCACAAAGAACATTTTCTTTGGTGTATATGTGCAGTGCTTTAAAAGTTTAATTAAAAAAACAATTCTACTTAATTCAGTCAGAGTAAAAAGGCTAAAACGTGTGTAATATGCTCCCATTTGTTAGATCTCTTTTTTAAGCTTTCTACAGTCTGAAGTCTGTCAATGGCTTATTGATTGAGGCAGGTAAAAAAAGAGCATTGCAATAATCCAAGCATGACCAAATGAAGGAAAGTATGACAGGTCCAGAGTCTGACAGCATGTGTTAAATCTTTGCAGTCTTCCTACACTGATGAAAACAAGACTGAACACGCTTAGTGACTTGATCGATTAAGCTAGAATCAGAATTTTAGCTACGGGTTTAATGTCGCAGGATAAAGAAAAATTCAAATTTGTTAGTACTTGTTTAATACTAAAAATATCTGTCTGATCAGAGTTTAATGAAGCGCAGAAAATGAATCAACAAGAATTTTGATAGTCAATGAATTGTTTCAAACATTTATGCTCTGGTTTTAGTTTCTCCAATGTGAAGATTTGCTGTTTTCTCTGTTTTCTATCTACTGAAACTGAATTTTGGAACGTTGGTTGGACAAAACAAGGAGTTTAAAAGATGTCTCCGGGTATTTATGTTGGCCATCTCTCTGTTCCGACATCTTATAGAATAAACATTCCACTAATAGAACAATTAGCTGACAGATTAATGATCATTTATAATGAAAATAATGGTTACTTGCAGCACTTAGACACAAGGCAGGCCCCTCGGAGTGGCCAACCCATGCACCAGAAACTACATTCATGCTGAGAATACAATGAATCAGTTTGGATTCCATGCTAAAGAGAAGAGATGTGTATATTCCTCATTTTAGATAAACAGAGGCCATCAGTGTGTCGTTTCATAGTCACACTTACGGCGGGAGGTGTAGTTCGTATCAAAATACACTTGCATTTTGATGGTGTCAAGGGACGGGCTGCACTTCTCCATGAGTTTATCCAGACACAGCTGTAAGACATGTTGCAGAGGGAGGTCAGACACAGGGGTCAGCAGGTGCAGCTACCACTGCCGATCCCCTGGCTCTGAGGAAACAACCTATTTGGGTTAACATCCAAAAATACTACTGTGTAACTGAGTACAAAATAAATGCACAAATAATCATATTAGTGATTTATTTAGTGACTTATTCATAGTATGCTAGCTCAGTTCAACACATTTATGAACATGAAAGGCATGGGTTAATTATTCAATTTGATGAACTGCAGGAAGAGCTAAACTGAGAGGGGATACACGGGGTTCATCACAGTAACAGCTTGGTTCACTCACCTCTTCAAGTTTCTGGACGTCTTGTTTGGTCAGCGTCCGATCGACATTAAAGCCGTTTCTTGGGTCCAGAACAACAGCTTTCACCTGAGTTAACGTTTAAAAGAACAGAAATACATAACCTAGTTATAAAACGCTAACTACAGTAGTAGCTAACTACAGACAGACTACAAAAAGTTTAGAGTCATCCCTGAATACTTCACAGAAGTCCCAAAAATTACTCCTGACTGTCAGTTTTGTATTATATAAGTTAGTTATATTAAACACACGGCTGAAATGTTATTCTCATTCAAATGTTATGAAACAGTTTAAGCCTTACAGCGCGTGTAGCTAGCTAACGCTACGAACTGGACTGAACTATGACGCGTCAACATCCAAGCCAAGTTAGTTGACTAGCGTTACCGGTAACTAGCTAGCTAATTAGCTAGCCTGACAGGCACGTAACGTTAACGTTACCGACCATGTAAGCCGCCAAAGCGTCCGACACCGCATGTCCTCTCACCGCACACTCCTGCACTATTTCACGAATAATGTTTTCAATCACGCTCTCTGCTGCGTGAGCTCTAGACATTTTTACCGACAGAAAGTAAGCAAAGTTAGCCAGTTGTTACTGATACAGCCTGTTGATAACTGGTTGCCGTAGTAACACTCGGAACCACGGACGTATTACGTGACAGTGTCCGCTAGAGTGTGCTACAAGTTAAGCAATGCGTTTCTGTCGTAATGACTACTGCTACAATAATATCCGCTAAACTGTGCTGTGAATGTTTTATCACTCCTTTTAAAAAAAAAAAAAAAAACCCTGCAAGAGTCCATCTTGTCAAAACATTTCACTGCGGCACTGTTAGTACAGACACTAAAACTGTAAACCTAACATAACTATCTTTAAAGCCCAACATTCTGACTTAATTGCAGCTCTCCACATATAATGCAATGCACACACTGACGTGCAATAGTTGACAGGACTAGTAGAAATTCAATTCTAACTGGAGCATTTCCTCATTTATTTCCTGGCAGCAGTTGGGGGGAAAAAAAACAAAAAACAAGAAATGTCTGTATTAACCCCACCAACAAGGTCTGTGACTATTAAACAAGAAAGGACAACAAAAAGAATGATGATTAAAATATTTATTATAAAAAACAAAAAAACATGACATAAATAGCATGGTTTGGGTGAAACATTGCTAGACTCAGTCCAGACTGTTACAGTGCATTTAAGGGAGGAGGCGGCGGAGAAGGAGGCCCAGACAACAGTAGCCTGCGGCCAGTAAACAAGGCAGACTGAGCCTCATGTAAAAAAGGGCAGAAATGAACTGCTCAGACATCACATTTCATGGTGATTTCCACTTTAAAGTCACATGACAGACCCCACACCTTTAGAGAGGCAAATACAAAAGAAAAACATGCAGACATGGGAGCACATGCAACAACAACAAAAAATTGCAAATACATGCAACAAAAGAATTTCATGCAAACAAGATAACAACCAAAACAGTGGACTGAGTAGAAATATATAGGGTTGACAAAGGTTTTTCTTTTTTTCCTTTTATCTTTTTTAGAATTCATGATAATAAAGGTAAATGCAGCAGTTTTGGCACCATGGGAACACCTTTCACAAGAATCAACACTACTGTGCAAGTGTGTGCAAAAAAATCCACACAACCACTGTTTTCAGATCAGAAGAAAAAAAACAAAGAAAATTAGTGGCAAAACACTGCACTCAAATAGAAAATATTAAAGAGGATTTCAGCCTTAGACAATAGACAAAAACACTGTACCTGCAGCAGTAGCACTGAACACTGTCTGCTTATTCAACAGACTGAAATAAAGTGATAGGCATTACCACATCTTTCGCCACAGACTGAGACTAACCTTCACTAACACAAAAGCCAAAAATCAGGTGGAGAGTCGCCATACGGGAAAATGACCAATCGTGAGACATGACTCAGCTAACTGGTTTACTAGAACACAAACTTCATTTTCCCCGCAAATCCACGCTTCTCTCACTCTCCAGTTCACATTAGAGCAGCAAATCTTTTGCTTGCAATCTTTTAGTTTTGATTTGGGAGTCTCGATATTTGAGGAGCGTCAGGGCCACTGCTCGGAAAAAGAAAGAAAAATTACACACCTGTATATATAAGAATTTAAATTGATTTTTTTTTGCGAAAAAAAAGAAATGAAAACAGTAATAGTAACTAATGTTACGAGAATGTCATGGGAAAAAAAAGTTTTAATTTTTTTGTTGTGATGTTACCACCAAAAAAAAAAAAAAAAAGGGAAAACATTTAAAAAAAAGTTTAAAATGTTTTGACGAAAAAAAAAAAAAAAAAGTTGTGATGTTATGACAAAAGTAAAATTAACCATGGAGGAAAAATGTGTTGACAAAAAAAATATATATATATATATTTTTACAAAAAAAGTTTTAATGTTATGACAAAAAAAAAGTTCTATGGAGGGAAAAAAAAAACTATTTTGAAAAAAGTTATATTACAACAATTCAAAATATTGGAGGAAAAAAAGTTGTAA
Organism: Enoplosus armatus; assembly: GCF_043641665.1. Classification (NCBI taxonomy): domain Eukaryota; kingdom Metazoa; phylum Chordata; class Actinopteri; order Centrarchiformes; family Enoplosidae; genus Enoplosus; species Enoplosus armatus. The sequence goes on along the minus strand of NC_092198.1, from coordinate 20,910,744 downwards.
TGTTATGACAAAAACGGACTTGAGGAAAAAGTAGGAATTTTATCTGAAAAAAAAAAAATTCAGAATTAAGTCATAATATTATAAGAATTCTCTTTTTCCTAACAGTAGCCCTAATGAGCCATCATAAAAGATCATTTAATGCTATTATAATAATAGTTGTGAACGCTGCACAGATCCAAACTGTCACCATGTCTAACACAGAGATAATTTGTTATACCAAATTTAACTTTAAAAATTAGCGGTATATATACATACACAATTTGATATTAGATTAATATATATTTAGAGTCAGCACACTGAGTTTTCTTCATGTCCCTCAACCGCTCATTCCGGAAACAAAAGCTGGCAGACGTCGATTAAAGGCCAGCTTTAATTCTTGTCCCTTAACCACAAACATTAATATACTTAAATACTCGGGACACGGAAATACACTCCCCAAAAACGGGAAACTTAAGACACTATTAAAAAAGGTTCTTGAGGGACAATAACATCGACAGACGGGACACTTGATGACATTTCATCCTTGCCATGTTGGCGGATCTATTGCGGATAGATGAGGCATAAAGCTTGATATAAAAAAGTTGTCAAGAGCGAGCTCACAAGTCAGGATCCAAACTGATGACCAGGATCAAACTGACTCCACAGAAAAAGTCCTCAATACATACAAAAGAAGACAGACAAATATTTAAACAAAGGGGGAGGGCAATCCATGGCACTGTATTAGAGCTGTATGTATATTGCACTTGGTGAAGTAAAATGGACTGGTGGACCTTAGTCCGCCTCAGAAGCACTTCCTGAAGACGATCTGTGGTCCGTGCTCCTCGTATTCTTCCTGACTGATCCACGCGGAGCCAAAGGCAGGTAGGTTGGCCAGCACCGCTCCTCCGCTCCACACCGAGAAGTCCCTGTCCCTGGGGCTGGTGACTCGAACGCTCGCCGCCGCGTCGGTGGGAACCAGCCCTCTGATTTCGGTCTGGAGTCGCTCAGGCAGGCCAGGCAGCAGGGTGTTCCCGCCTTTAACCAAGAGATTAAAACAAAAAAAATAGCAAACTCATTTGGTAAAGATCAAATGAACTGGAACTAGATCAAAGTCAAGGTATAAAGCATGGCCAGCTTTTTGCTTTTACTGGCAGAGGTGGAGTGCATCTTTGAGTCCTCAGATTGTTGTGTAACACCTTAACAAAAAACACAACTGTTACCTGACAGCACTATGTTCCCCAGGAAGCAGCGCCGCAGGTCAATGTCTGAGCTGAGGATTGACTTGAAGACGCTCTCGTGCATCCCGTAATGGTCCCGTCCAATCAGTTCAGGTTTGAAGAGGATCTCAGGGGCCCTGGATGAACGGGGACAGATTACAACTCCATACTTGGTGACTGGATTATTTACTAATTTGGGGGCATGGTGTGGGGCAGACAGTTACCTGAACCTCTCCGTTCCCAGAGTGACCACCTGTCCGTCAGGCATGGTGTAATGCATCTCTCTGCAGGAGCCCCCCCCCCGGTTCAGCTCGGCCTCATAGTCGAGAGCCACGCAGCAGCACTTCTCCTTCATCTCCCTCACGATCTCCATCTCTGCTGTGGTGCGCATGCACACCCCTTGTTCCTGCAGGAGCTTTAAGCGCAGACACAGAACATTAAGCTGCAGGCGATCTCGGCACCGGTCCGCAAAAGGGAGCGGCGGTACTGCTGGAGAATGGCGGTGAGTTTGGAAAGTAAGAAGAGTATATCCATTTGATTCTGATGGCTTTTATTCTGTGCCAAAACCATGTATCGCTGCAAGAGAGTTCCCAAAACAAACTGAATACTTAAGATCCTGATGTACAATTCCAATTTGTGAAACAGGGCTGGGCTTACGAGGCCCAAAATCTTTTCAGCAAGACCCTGAACCTTGTGGGAGGTCTCAGTGGCCAACATTTTTGCCGCGAAAATGAAGCAAATAAGTCAACACGACATGGAAACAAATTTACTCAGCCACTGAATTAGTTCTACAGCTTAATTCTTAGAGGTTACCGCAAATGCCACGTAACTGCGGCGACGAGTCCAGTTCGATTCTGGCTGGTGAAAAGAATAAAAAAAAAAACTTTAACTTAGTGAATACCTTTTTAAGATGCATTGTAACATCTATGCCAGCCAGAGTGAAGCGCTGCACTGCATGAGGAAGACAGTATCCCTCAAACACAGGGACACTGTGGCTCACTCCGTCTCCAGAGTCAAACACCACACCTACGAGGAAAAAAAAACCCAAAAAACATAAAAAGCAAATCAACACATTTTATTTTTGTTCCAGGAAGAAAAATATGGCTTTAATACAGCTGCTTAAAACATGCCACGATGAGACAGATGGAAATCCAAGACATCAGAAAGTGCTTTTAAGTCCTTAAAATGAAACAACAATTCAAAGTTTATGACTGAAGTATTTCTCTATAGCACAATGCATAAGTAAAAATGAATTTTAAAAAAAAAAGACACAATTGACCAAATTACCAGTGGATCTCCCTGACGCGTAAAGTGCCAGCACTGCCTGCATGGCCACGTAGGTGAAGGGGACATTGAAACACTCAAACATGATCTCCACCATGCGCTGGCGGTTCTCCAAGGGGCTCATGGCTGCCTCGGTCAGCAGGACAGGGTGATCCTCCGGATCCACGCGCAGCTGCTGGAATGTGTGATGCCAAATCTAAAACCCAAAGTTAAGTTGAGGGTCAAGGTAACGGGAACAAATTACAGTTACTGACCTATTTACTGGTCCCAACACATAAATCACCAGTACACGGCATGAAAGTTACCGGGATAACTTTGCGGGGTACAACAATTTCCAAACACATGGCTGCATGGGGTACGACTGCAGACACCAGCCAGGGGAAGCTCTCCTGTCCATGGTAGTCCACCTGCTGAGAATTGTCAGCACTGGACGAATGGTGACCCGTCACACCAGCATGACAGTGTCAGACGGACCAATCATCACCAACCCAACCGGTCAAAGCAGATGACCGCCCACCTAGAGTCTGGTTCTGCTCGAGGTTTCTGCCTCTAAAAAGGATGTTTTTTTTCCTTGCCGCTGTCGCCAAAGTGCTTGCTCATGGTGGGAACTGTTGGGTCTCTGTAACAATATTACAAAGAGTACGGTCTAGACCTGCTCTGTATGTAAAAGTGTCATGAGATGACTTTTGTTGTGATTTGGCGCCATGTAGATCAAATTAAATTGAAAAATTGAAATCATGCAACAGCACAGGCCTGTGGGTGGGGGGGGCTTTAACGGTTTGGTGGCAATCGGTTGGCTTCCACTTGGTCCAATAATACCTGTAGATCCGATGCCTTGATGCAAGAGTACATTGTATAATCATCTTGTAATGTAGCGTAAACTAATCGCCATATTATGCCGTTTTTGCAGTTCGTACAAAGGGTTAGATCCATTGACACTACTAGCAGGAAATGATACTGTACATCCACTGAGGAATGTCAAACTGCAACTTTGGAATGGCAAATCCATGCATCCTTTATCACAGACACACTCAGTAGTTCTACGTCACACCTCATATCAGGCATGGGCATTCTTACTTACCTTTTCCATTTCATCCCAGTTACAAATGATCCCGTTCTTTATGGGACGCCTCAGAGCCAGGACCCCTCTCATGTGTTGAGCCTCATGTCCGATGTAGGTCTCCCTTTCAAGGTTACCGTTCATTATTTCCTGACAAAAAGACAAACTTCTAAATCAGGGGCGAAAGGCTGGCTAGAAGCAAGATTACCATCATGATGCATTTTCTTGTAGAGAACAGGAGAAGTAATACATCAAGTAACTGCCCTTACCTCGTATTTTGGCATTCCAATAATTGTTGGGAATATAATGTTCGGGAGTTCTTGATCTGCAAATCCTGCTTTCATCAAACCAGACCCTGTATCCAGTACTATGGGGGTCTTGAAGTCTGTCATCTGCAATCGCATCAAGAAAGATATCTCCTTTTAAAAATCAAACAAACAACAATGCTGTGGATGCTCACCAGTGTAACCTCCTTTTAGGCACAGCCGGGTTCAGCGAACCACAGCCGGGTTGCTTTGCGAGTCAGGACTTCGTTAGCCTAGCTTAGCTGAGACTGGCGTCAGGGGTGAAAACAGCTTGCCTGGCTCTGTCGGTTAATATGCATCTCATTTGTTTAACCCTTAGATAAAAAACAGAAATGAAACCGCTAACAATTTGTGGTTTAGAGGGAGTTGTGCACTGGAACCACTTCAGTCAGTGACTGTGCACAGTGTCTAAAAGTTTTGCCCTCACAGCAAGGATTGCCAGGTTTGGTACCACTATGTCTGTACAGAGACCAAGACCAAAACCTGTGCTCAGTGACTATCTGGCAACCTGCGCTGTAGCGAGGGCGCTGCACACGTGGGCCGAGCGGATGGATGTTGCTCGTCAAGAAACGGGTCCAGCAAGCAACTCACCCCTAAAACTACAAAACAGCCTTATTTACATTTCTGTTTGTGTATGGGTTAAACAAATGACATAAAAACATGCTAATCAGTGAGCTTTAGGTGAGGTGTTGGTAGCCAGGCTAGCCATTTCCCCATGGTTCCAGTCTTTATCCTAAGCTAAGCTAACCACATCCTGACTGAGCTCTGTACTGAACAAACAGACAGATATTATTGTTCTCATCAGACTCTCAGCAAGAAGGTGAATAGGTGCCATCTTATGTGAGATACATTGAAAGATCTATACGAAGGCTCTCAATTTAGGAACTTATACAGAACTACTTAAAAAAAGTGGCCACTCCACACATTACAGCATATAGCGTACCTCTCTCATGGTAATGTTAAGCTGGGCCTGAATCCCACGTGTCCCAGAGTCAGATATCCTCATGGTCTCAGAGCGCTGAAAACCATCGGGCAAGTCTTCATTCTGCTCGTCTGTTCCACTGGGGTCAAACTCCAGAGGCTGGTCAGGAGGCAGCTGGGATGCCGACAGTTGATCTGAAGTCTGGATGTCCTCTACTGGGTGTAAGTCTGTCTGTAGCAAACATGCAGGTACCACTGACGCTTCCTCCTCATCTGTAGTGGTCATTTCAGACAAGTGGTCCAATGACTCCTTGCATTTCTCTGGGAGCGCAGGGTTGTTGTTGTTGTTGTTGCTGTGCTCATTCATATTTGGATTGAGAACAAAGTTGTGACTGATGACTGGCGTCACATTCTCTGGCAGTGCATCAAGTGGTTTATCTAGATCAAGTTTCACAAAACCAGGATCTTGAGCAACTAAGGACAGATCTGGATTCTGCAGCTCTGTGGAATGAGGAGTTTCGTGTTCTGCGAGGTTGATGTTCACAGGAAGATAAGCCTTTCTTGGTTTAGGCACAGGAGGAGCGTGCGATTTTCCACCTGGGTCAAACGCTCCATCATCTGGCCTCATTTCAGGGGTTAAAGAAGCTTCTGGTTTGCATATGGTAGCGTTTTCACCAGATGCGTCTAATTCTTTCCCATAGATACACTCCTGAGGCTGGATTCCCTTCTCTTCGGGAGGCTCTTTCAAATCAGAGGTGCTATTTAAGGTATTAAATAGTGATGGCTCAGCTTCAGAGAAATGATCTTGACTTTGGGAATCTGGAAGTTGAACCAAGTCTTGTGGTGTAGCATCTTGGGCACCATCAGGACCCAACACTGCTTGAATATTTTCGGTTTTACAAGTATCCTGAGCCTGAGAATCATTCTGGACCAAAGATGTCGAATGTGTTCTCCGTGTTCTGTTACAACTACCTGATAAAAGCTCCTCACAGAGTGCTCGGTCCTCCTTATTCTCAGTTCTAGCCTTCTCCATTATAGAACACTTTACAACCTTTCTAGGTCTAGCCTGGTGCTTCTTCACTTTAAGCTCTTTGTCCAAAGTCTTCTCAAGCTTCTCCACCTCTCTTTTCTCCTGTTCCAGTTGTAACCGAAAAGCCTCCCTCTCTTTGCTCATACTTGACAGCCCGTTTATATCCGAAGGTTTGCTCCCAGAGAGATCCTCGTTGGGGTTTTCTTTGCAGCGTCGAAGCTCATGGATCTTCATGTTCTCCTCCATGATCAGCTCATCCAGGACGTGGACTTCCCGTAGCTCCGTCAGCAGACCCAGCCTGCTGCGAAATGCTATTGCATCTGCCCCCGTGGCAGCTTCAGTGCAATGCCAGGCATCTTCGGAAGCCTTAGTTTCACTTGCAGATCCAGTTGATCTGGGTTCACCAAGGTCATCAGATTCTGTAGGGACCAGGTAATCCTCAAGGCCAAGAACCCCGGCTTCAGCCAGCTCACTAGATGACATCTTTAAAAAAAGAGCATAAGCAGAAACACTGTTTGTCAGACACTGACTAGAGAACAAATGCCTACCTTCACTGATCTACAGTTTATACACAAAGCACAAGTGAAACTGATTTTTACAATGAGACTCCTGTTGGTTTCTATCCCGAGTATCTGGTAGAGCAGACTGCCCTACTGTCAACTTAATGACCAATATATCACAAGTCTTAAACAAAGTCCTCAAACAAAGTAGCTATAAACGCCCAGTGTTTAAAACAGGTATGTTCAGCTATTGCACATGAAAAAACAGCATCTTGTGTGAAATGCAAACAGCAGTCTGTAACTCTTTAAAAAGGGGACCTATTATGCTCATTTCCAGCTCTACATTTTCATTTTGTGATTCCACTAGAACTATTCACAGTTCATTATCTTCTACTGGCCCTTCATGCAGCTCCTCAGTTCACCCTCCGTCTGAAACAAGACGCTTGAGTTCCGTTCCCTTTAAGGCCCCCCTCCCTAAAGCCCACTTTCTTGTGATTAGCCGGCAAAGTTCCAGAAGTCTTTGGAAGAATTTCCAAAGGAAAATGCAGAACCACTTCTGATAAAAATCCATTTGCAACATGTCACCTCATGTTCCCTGATGAATGGCCTTCCATCGTCATAGTTTACATCCTTCATTTGATCTACAGTATGTTCAACGTACCACACCGAGCTGGTCCTCACAGTTCCACGGTGGCCACGGGTTCTGCCCGTCCTCGGATCTCAGCAAGGCATCCAGCACGGCCTCCTGAGCCAAAACATCTTCTTCCTTCTGTAGAACAAGGGAGGTTTATTTGACTGCTGGTCAGATCACGTACGAAATAAAAGACACGTCATTGGGCAATCTTGTAACTTGTGATATACTGGCTGCAATCATCAACCCCTTTACCTCCAGTATTTCATCAGCCCTGTCCAGGATCTTCTCCACCTCCCTCAAACCCTCCTGCTCCTTCACGTCCCAGTCCTTTAGGGAGATATCAATCGAGCTGAGAAAAAGAAACAAAGCAGCAAGAAAAGCACTATTCAATTGTAGTCAGCCAAACCAATCTTACAGTACATAGATTAGCAGATTTCTACAAATCAATAACTGACATTACAGGGAGTCATTTGTGGACTGGATATTAAACCGCTGCTACCTACAGTCAGTTCTAGTCTGCAACTTTTAGATGCTTTCAACTCTATTTTTCCATAGTAGTAGTTCCTGTAATGATTGGTGCCTTACAGTAACACCTGCAGAGTTTTGGTGCATTTACACAGCGCTTTTAAACTTTGCAACACCATCGTTGGCGGGTAACCAAAGGGCATTTTAGAAAAATGGAGCACAAAAAAAAAAACAATGTCGGTTTTGAGCTCATAAGCAATACACCAGCCTCTTGCTTAATTCAATACACTTGTGTTCTGGTATGAACGTTCGGTTATGGTGGCTAATGTTAGTAATCCGTTCGCTGAAGTTACGACTCTTCTCTGTTTTTGTTACTGTTAAAAAAAAAAAGGTACGCTTTAGCATTTACCACCAACTTGTATTGGTTAGCTAAACTCCTCCCCTGAACAGCTAATTGTCCAATAACAGCTTAGGAACTGTAACAGATCTCTTCACAGCAGACATTTTGACTTGTCGCAGCAGGAAAAGCACAGGTGAAATACATTTCATTAGCAATGGCTGTATTCAAAACCACCTACTACATACTGACAAATGCAATATGCAGTGCATACGGCTGTTCATAGGATTATGCTGTCAAATCGATTTATTTTGCAGTTTATTTAGCTGGAAGCGGAAGTAATAATCATGCAGATATTATGCCCCCCCGCCTTATGAAAGTCGGAACAAACTTTTAAATGAGGCCTTGGAGATCTAATGTGAGTGAAGCTTCAGGAACTATTTCTTGCCTCAAATTTCTTCAGAAACACATTTTGGTGGACCGCTGAGGTGAAATAAGTGAAAGTTTACGCAACGTTAATGGCAATCCACCGCCAGCGCTTTGCATTGTGGGACACAGTATGCGAGGTAGACTGGTCCAATGCGTACTGGAGATTTTTTTACGAATCAGTACGACATCAGGGGGGTTTTGGCATAGTGCATGCTACATGCTACATTTTGGCCAAATTAGTACATACTGCTAGTATAGTAGGTGGTTTCGAACACAGCCAATGGCTCAGTTCCCATCAAGTGTCCCAGTAAGCCATAACAGTGAGTCAGCATGCATAATCGCGCATAGTGCAGGGTCAGTTATCTCTTGTGGTCACAGTTCAGCAGGGGTTATTTTGCTTAGATTTGACCTATCTGCGCGTTACTGTTTTCAAAGCCCCCGTCTCTACGTGAAACAACATGAACAACTTCCGAGTGCTTTGACAGAGATTTGGATTGTCGGTGGGTTTAACGGGTCCAGTGAGTGAGCTCCTCCAGAGCTGAAGTATGGGTTGACTTCACCTCTAGGACACCGACGATCAAGCTATGTTTGTCTTTTGTAACAGTAAAAGTTGTCTCACGTAGTCTACATTCATTGTTTACCATTTTATGTGGTGGTATTTGGGGGTTTAATGCCAGGGCTCGCCTCCCTACATGCAAAAATTACCCTCCCGACACTATTTTGCAAGGGTACCATCGCTGCATCCTGGGCTCAGCACCACCCAAGACGATTGTGACTGGTTTACAGAAAAACAAAAACAGGCCAGAGCATGCCCCCGGAACGACGATGGGTTGACCCAGACCTTTCTCCAAAGTGTGGAAACAGGTCTGGCTGTACCTCAGCAGTAATGGTTAGCTTGTTGTGGAGGCACCCTGAACAGATGAACCCTAAACCTTCTACAACGTGGGATTAAAAAAAAACAAAACAGATGCATTACCCATCAACGTCATCCTGATTCTGGTCATGGAGGTCATAAGAATCCCATAGAAGAGTGGGGATCCCCTCTGTGGTGCAGACGGACTTGTCTCTCCCATCTGTAATAGTGCTGGAGAGGATGTTGCAAATGGGACTCAGTTCAGAATCCTCCAGACTGCTCTGTGAATGTAGTATCCAGTCCCCGTTTTGTGGCCCTGTTGGCTGAGTGCTGCTCAACACCTCCATCTGCGTGGGCTGATCTCGAGACCCGTTGGACTGCTGGGCATTAGCACAGAGGTCGGAGGGATCATGGAATTGCAAGTCTCTCTCTTGCGGTGTTGGGTTCTGTGTAATGGTAACTGTGTATGAGTTCTCAAGATTGTCTACCGGCAAGCTAAGCCAAGGATTAGTGGGCAGCGCGGCGGAGCGCTTCACTTTGATCTCAAAGTTGAGTGACTCCACGGTTGCTTTAGGGATGATCTGGATGCTAGCCCTGGAGGAGTTTCCCACAGAGCCAAAGTCAAACTCCTCTCTGTGATCTTCAGAATCTGAAACACTGGAGATATTCTCTTTGTGGATTTGAGGTTGGCCCAAGGCAGGTCTCACAGAATCCCTGGTCCCAGCTAATCTAGACGGACCTTCCGCTGCTTCCCTCCCTACCCAGGCCTCCAGCTGGCTGCTCCCGGCTCCGTCGAAGCCCGAGTCGAAAGAGCTGAGGGAGGGGGGTTTGCCCTCAGCTGACACCGTCCCAGAGACTGCAGTCGAGGTAGGCGTTCCGAGGAGGTGGGCCGCTTCCTTACCACTTTCACTTGGAGCGGTCTTAGCGGTCTTAGCTGGTCCGTTTGCAGCACCGTCAGCAGAGTAATGATTTACATGGCCGCTCCGCAACAACTCATACTGCCACTGTAAGGCCAGCTGGAGGTGACCGACAGCCACGGGTCCCGAAGAAATGAGGAGTTTCCTCAGGGTCATGCACCTGAAGAATAAAAGAGATTACTGTAAAAATTGGCTGTGTAAAACAGTCCCAGACAAACACATCTGTGGTGTGGATAGGAATGCGCCCATTAGGTCATAGAGCGTCTCACATATATAAAAACTTGCAGTTTCCAGAGCTTTCAACCATTTTATTATTTAGATAGCTAACATGGACGACTTGTACAAGTGCTCTGGACGAGAGCATAACAGCGATGGATGCAGATCCATCTCCATGACAACAGAGCAGACGCCACATGCTAATGAACTAAATAAACAGTTTATGGATAAAATAACCAGACTGGAATGACTTTTTGAAGACATTAAGTTATTTCACCAAGTACTTGGAGGACTACACGTCTTGAAATGATGTGGCCTTCAAATGTACCAATATTTCATATATCTGGAAGAAGACTAAAACAAAAGGCAGCCATGGATTTCCTTTTATAACCTCTGTGATATGAAACTCGACGCAACTCTCACCGCTGAGACATCCGCTTGCCCGCCTGCTGGGCCTCGTCGTCTGGGACGACCTTGGACAGGTGAGCCAGGTGAACCAGCTCCTCCATATCTGGAGGGGGGTTCTTCTTCAGGAAAGCGGACATTTTGTACCTCCATGCAGGGATCGTCCCCCAGTTCCTCCGCGGCCTCTGCGCGCAAACGCCATCTCCATTGAGACCCGAGAGCAGCTCCTGGAGGAAGTTCTCACAGAGGACCAGACTGTACCAGGTGTTGGCCTGGAAGAGGGACAGACAGATTCAGGATACAGTAGCTTATTGGGGGTCACACATTCACACTCACAATAGTAATATTATTGTATAACTATTCTTGAAAAGAAATGGTTTACAGTTGTTTATTTTAACTCTGTATTATCCTTTATTCCATCATCACTTCATCTCTTACACTTCAACTGACAAGTGCTGCTGTTGGTTGAAAATTGCATTGTGAACTAGATTTTGCTCAAGCTGGAAAGCTGAATGAATTTAGTCTAAAAGCCTCCTGCCACAACAGATCAATAGGCCCACAAGCCAATTATTATGGGAAAGCATCAGGTCTGATAAGTCACTCATTTTCTGTCAGTTGAAGGATAAGAGATGAGCGCAGTTGCAATGCCAGATCAACTGACAGTTCGATTGTTTTCATGGATTAGTCCGCTGACTGTTCAATTGCCTAATTTTCAAAATGCTTTCACTCCCAACAGGACACCTCAACTCTTTTCGGTGCTTACACTTCCAACTGCTAGAAGTGCTGCATCTCACAAGCAAACAAGCTATGAATAAATAATGTAACTGAATGTCTTTTGGACAAAAACACTTTATGTGTAGAGGGATAAGGAGACTGTAACCTTCCTCAAACTAATGCATGAAGCAAACATCGTTTTTCACCAGTTCTGACTGGTGCTCATTTCATTACGTCATCTTGTCGCGCCTTCTTCTTCTGCAATGGTTTAACGGCACCCCAACTTAGTGCCACTGGCAGTTTCTCAACAAACCAAACTCCTAACACTTGCACAACAGTAGTGGATGGAAACGCGCAGAGAAAACTGTACTGTCATCTTTAAAAAAAAAGGAATTTCTCAAATAAAAATTCTATTAATGAAATGACACCGCAGCTGATGGGGTCTCTGACCACCACAAAGTTTCCTCGAATGCCGAAAACTTGCCTTGTTGTAGTAATGACAGTAGCTGGAAACGGCTCTGAGGGTTTGGACGATCAAGTGCACAGCGGAGTGGAGTCTCTCCTTCAGCCGCTCCAGATTCAGAACCCAGCGCTCCCTGGTCTGACCGTCCAACGGCAGGATCTCCGCGAACGAGTGGATCACATCTTCAGCACAGCGGACGAGTGCCTGGCACGTGAGCGGTGCGGAAAATAGGGAAAATAACAGCAGCAATCATATCACATCACACTGATAGGAAACAAGTATGGATGAGAGTGCATATGTGAATCTCATCAGGAAAGACACTTCCAGGACTCTTAATATGAAATCGGGAAAAACAGAACAAACTAAAAGAGATCCGTCAGTAAAAGTACCATAGCAGGAGTGTGAATGGACGCCTCAAATTCAGACACCAACGCCGCTGCTTTCTCTGCATCCTTGGCAATCTCAATTTTGTAAGGGTCGAGTTTGTCCTCCAGAAGCGTTTTGATCTGCTCTGTGATCTGAAAGCCGAAGTAAAAAACACACATGCAGTTCATAGATTTTAAAAAAGGTTTCAAACGAGCATACTGGTAAGGTCGCCACCATGCTTTTTTAAAAAAAAGGGGAAGGACTGTAGGGATAAAATCCTTGAATATCCAATGAGAAGTCACAGCAACATTATAAAGATTATCTTCCATTAAAAACCAAACACTGATGGAGTTAAAGATGAAAACAGAGCGATTCTGCAATGAACTGTAGTCCGGGTCATTTGGTCTAGAATATATACACTGTCGCTTTTTAATTCACACAAAAAACGCATCATAAATACACTAACATAAACCGCACCAGAGTCCGCTTGGGACCAGGCCGTGACCCTGCTTTTCAGGTGGTCTCAGCACTGTTGTTTTAGTCCGCACCAGAGTTTGATTAACGGCTGTCAGGTTAGATGCAAAAGCGCCCTCAGACCCACCTGCAGTGCGTCCTCTCTCAGCTGGAACACCTGCAGCTGGAGACGGGCCTTAGAAAAGGCCTGCTGCCACAGAAGATCCACTTTCTCCACGGCTGCAGTTATCCTGTCAAATAAGGGGGGGACCTTTAACTAATAGCTGGTGTCATCGATTCATATTTACAACAGACTTTCGACCAATAATATGACAACCACCCATCAATCAATCTTCAACTATTTGCGGCACAGAACATTCACTAGCTAGCTAGTAAAGGTCTGGCTCAGCCCATTGTCATTCTGGGATAGGGAAAAAAAAAAAAAAAACGCCACACAAAACAGTAAAACACGTATGTAGACGATGTGATTTTACAACTTTTACTGTTAAAAAAAGGACAAACAACTTGATTGTCGGTGTCCTAGAGGTGAAGCAGACCTCTACTTAAGCTCTGGAGGAGCTCACTGGACCCGTCGAAACCACCGACGATCCAAATCTTTGTCAAAACTTGCCATTTTCAGCGTGTAGGCCGCTAGCATCGGAGGTTGTTGATGTTGTTGTTTCAAGTAGCGACGGGGGACTTTGAAAACAGTAACACAACGTTAGCGGAAGGGGACCACGGTACGTTGGTTATGACACGCCTACTTTAATGTTCAAATCAAAATTCCTCCCAACGTTATGTCCCGCCTGCCTATCCTGTTTTACTTGGGATGACGTATTTTTGTAGGCCAACGCCTAAGTCAGCATCGCGCTGGTTCCCTCGACAAAAAGCCATTGGGATTTTGGATTATTGTAGAAAATAAGCTTGAAGTTTATGATACGTTTTGTTCTGCAAGATAATCTTCACTAATGAACACCACTTTTGTGATTTTTGAAGCGTAAATGGAATCACCAGAAGTAAAAAGCTAACGTTGGGCTATAAAAAGGAACTACACCACGGTCGCATTACTTCAACGTCACCACCACTGAGCTTCACTTTTAAGAGAATATAGATAAATAGATATATAGACAGATAGATATAGAGTATAAACACAACGAGTGTTCGACATGAAGATGTTTAATGTTCGCGACAACCTCTGTAGTCTCAAAATTCACAAGTGGGGGTATCTACGGACATATTTTATTATATCGTAGAACAAAACGTTGAGCTTAAGCTTGTGTTAACCGCAGACCTTATTTCAGGCACCTAACCATTCAATAAAACCATCGACTTCCAGACAAGGGAATCGGAAGTATAAAAATGCAAACTAATTCCCGGGTTTTAGTTTGACTCATTCCTGCAGCACTCTTTACGCCACGATGCGGACGTCAGACTCTCAAAATGCCGTTTCATCTCGACTTTAAAATACCAAAATGAATGGATGCATGATGATGAATGTATCCTCGAGTTTCCTTGTTAAATAGAAGGTATGCGACTCTTCGCACACAGATGGCTCAAGTGCAAATCGTTGTGATTTTGGGCCATAAAGAGAGTCAAATTTGATGAGTTTAGCTACTCTAAAATGTCATGATTGTGTAGAACAACAAAACACATTTTCTCAACCTTGAAAAACCTTACTAGTCAAACTCACGTTGCCACTGTGCTTTAGCCGTTGTGCAACACGGCACCATTGCAACACTATTGTATGGTATGCATGGGAGGTGTTATTACAGGGGATTAAGATAAGGAGGGCAGCACTCTTTCTGTGACCGAGCCCCCTCTGGGAGCTAGCCGCCTGCAGTACCTGCTGTGGTTCTGGAGCATGTCGAAGGCGGTGTGGGTGAAGAGGGCGGTGCCAGCCATCGCCTGGTAGCACGGCTCCGTCTCTGGGTAACGCAGCTTCTCCAGCACGCTCTCGCAGTGCCTCAGCAGCTCATCCAGCCCCAGCTCCCTGCACACCAACATGCATACAAATAATATTAAATTGATTAGAAATACAGTCTAGACATTGCCATGTGGCAAATTGTTGGAAAAGATGGTTTTCACGCTTGCGTTCCAATGGCACATCCTGTTAGATGATCCCAAATGATCTCTTTAAAAGACTAATTCATCATTAGAAAACCCTTGTGCAGGCATGTCAGCACAGCTGAGAACCTTTTTGCTGTTTAAAAAAAAAAAACAACGAAACTGGCCATCTTTGGGTTACTTGAGTATCTGAAGCAACAGCAGGTTCATTTACGGTCTCAAAATGACCAGAGACAAGGAGCTTTTTTTAGAAACTGGACAATCAATTGTTGTTTTGAGAAAGGGAGGCTATTCCATGAGAGAAATTGCCAAGAAACTAAAAGATATGAATAAGGAAAATGAAATGGCACAGAGGATGACTAGCAAAAAGTGTCATAGACCGATGATTCCAAATCTGGGGAGGTGTTTCGAGTCACACAGAGCAACTTTTGTGAGGTGCGGAACCCATGAAAAAGATGCCGGAGGAGATCTTGGTGCCATCTGTCAAGCATGGTGGAGGTCAATGTGATGGTCTGGGGGTGCTTTGGTGCTGCACAAAGTAAAAAAAAGCATATTGAACACTCTCAGATCTCAACCCTACGTGCGGTTGACCATATGGTTCGAATCAAAGTGGCCATCAAAGACGATCCATCTTAAAAAAAGGGAGGCACTTCAGAAAGCTTAGGCTGTAACTGCTGCAAATGTAGGATTCTTCGATGAAAGCTTAAAGTTTAACGCTCGAGAGAATCATTTCCTTGCAGATGGGACTCCATAATACTAAAGCCTTGTTTACACTCGCGTGAGCTTTGAGATTGCATGGAGGCGTTCATGCTTTACGGGGTGATACGTTGCAGTATTCTCCCAAACGCCAGTGGAAGATCGTCATAAAGCAACATGGCTGCACCTTGCACTAGAGCTCGTTGTGGCTGAGGAAGAACGTATCCGTTTTTATCTATTAAATGAGTTTGAGTGGTCGTAGAGGCGCTTGAAATGGACGTACCGACTCGGCCAGTCTAGTTTCACAGGCGTCCATGTTGAAATGTCGCGTCGCCTAGTTACAAAAATTTAGAGGCGCGCGACAGCTTGCGGAGCCTTTGGCGTGGCACAATGG